>NW_010511115.1:17267-19138 GCF_000687285.1 Phaethon lepturus | reverse complement strand
AGAATAATATTATTCTATAATAATAAGAACCTTTTATTTGTTCTTCCTTCATCCAGATTTTATCCTGTTTCTTCTTTCTTGCTTGGTGCAAATCTGAAAAAAAGCTGAAAGAACAGCATGGAAAATATTTGTGTGTTACCTTAGTAAACTCCAAGAAACATATCCAATCCAGTTCTATAGAGCCTAACACAGTGTAAGGCATGTTAAAATACATACAACCAACTCATTTTAAGACAGTTTCTAGGTAAAAATCAGGAGCAGTAACCAGAGGAACTGATCTAAAAGACTTTCTGATTTCTGTGGTAGAGCTCCTCTGAATTCTGTGCTTGTAGTTCAGAAAAGCATATCCCTGCTGCCTGGAGGTTTTGTGAACATTTTACAGATCCAGTGGTTTTAACAAGAAAATCACTACTGCACAACTTGATTTGGAGGGATGATTTTAAACATAGTTTCTATCTAAGTTACACCAGGAGGTGTCAAGGTCTTTGAATATTCATAGTCTGATCTATCCTTACTTTGTACTGTTGTATGGTCCTCAGGTCATTTCACAGTAACTGGTTTCATGTTAATTTAAAATTTTGGGGGGTCAAATTTTAATATTTCTCATATTTAGCATCTAAAGCATCCCTATTGGTCATAGAGTAAGGTGACATCCAACATGAGTAAGGGCAAAAGAATCAGCCCTGGGCATTGAAAACTGTAATACAATACAGACCTAATTAATGGAACTCTAGAGATATATGGACACAGTATTAGATGCCATTGGGAAGGAAAAAACCACATTTTATTCAAGAGAGAGTAAGAAGTATGAAAGACTATAAACTTCCAATGTGTTCCGGTTAAGCAGCTCATGCTGAAGATCTTATCTGTAGAAAGATAAGTAAATAAAATGTCCAAAGCTCTAAAAGAAATTAAGAATAATTCACCCTAAAATTAACCAAAAACTTTACCCCAAAGTAGGTAGTGCTATCTGTGCAGTGTTTACCAAGATAATATCTGCATCTCTGATGTGGTTGAAAATGCAATTAATGAATAGCAATATATAAATTATTTAAATGTTATTTCCATATATATAAACAACGATAAGAAGGTAGCATTGAAAATCCCATTCAAAATGGAACATAGATAAACTCTGTCTATGTTGGAGATAATATAACAATCCCTGTGTTTTTCCATCACTGTCAAGGTGCATAAATCTACTAAACTTCTCCCTGATCGTCCCGCAAGTTTCACAGGTGCCTAAATTCAGTTGTCCACATCTGCTCACAGATATATCGACATAAGTTCTCATGTATACTCAAACTCCACTGCTGTATAGGCTCCAGTGGGGAGGCTACCTAGGTTTTTCCTAAGTAACCAAAGAAGTCCAATAATTTGTCATGGCCTTGTGGTTGATTACAAAAAGTATCTTCATAAGGTGACCTCTAGCTTAGGAAGTTGTTCTCATGCTCTCCTGATCCTGACAAGACACAAACCATTTGAATACGTAGAAATTTGGGTGCAATGTTCTTTTGTCAAAATTGAAAATGCAGACATGGGGCCAGAAGATCAGGTTATAAGGCTCTAATTCAAACTTAGGAAGAGATCAAGGCTTTTGATATTTACTCCTAGCTGGATTCTTCTATTTTATTTTTGTACATTCCCAGTCTGTCCCCTCTGAAGGGAGAGCCATTTGTCCTTTTGGCCCTTTTGTATTTTTTGAAAGGTGGAGAGTGCATGCTTGAACGTGCTGGGTAAGTGACTTGTCTGAGCCATGGGAGCTTCCTGATGGTTCTTCCTCTGTCTGGAAACGGCTCCCACAAGACCACATGCTGTGGTGGGTTGACCTTGGCTAGAGGTCAGGTGCCCACCAAAGCCACTCTATCACTCCC
>NW_010511115.1:13557-16700 GCF_000687285.1 Phaethon lepturus | reverse complement strand
TCCACAGGTCCTGCCAGGAGCCTGCTCCAGCACAGGGTCACAGCCTCCTTTGGGCATCCACCTGCTCTGGTGCGGGGTCCTCCATGGGCTGCAGGTGGATATCTGCTCCACTGTGGACCTCCATGGGCTACAGGGGGCCAGCCTGCCCATCCATGGTCTTCACCAGGGGCTGCAAGGGGATCTCTGCTCCAGCACCTGGAGCACCTCCTTCCCCTCCTTCTTCACTGACCTTGGTGTCTGCAGATTTGGTTTCACATGTTCTCCCTCCTCTCTCCAGTTGCAAATGCTGCGTGCAGGTTTTTTTCCCCTTCTTAAATATGTTATCACAGAGGCGCTGCCACTGTTGCTGATTGGCTTGGCCTTGACCAGCGATGGGTTCGTCTTAGAGCCATCTGGCACTGGCTCTATTTGACACAGGGAAGCTTCTAGCAACTTCTCGCAGACGCCACCCCTGCAACCCTCACCTCTGCCAAAACCTTGACACGCAAACCCAATACACATGCTTATGGTCTCTACAGAATCAGTGGAGACAGACAGCTAATTTAGTTGGACCGAATCTCTTACAAGATGTCTTCAAGATCCCAACTTTTCTCCATTCATTTTATGGGTATGTGGGCAATTATTTTAGAAGGACAGGATCACCCCATCTTATTCACTGAGTGACTAAGATGCAGGCAATTCCTAAGCCAGGCACTTATCACTGAATCCCACCCAGTGCTAACAGCATTAATAGATCTGGGAGCAAACACTACTTTTGTGGTATTTCGGTGTGACACACTGCATTATTATCACCGAGTCATAAATGGCAAATTTTTAATGGTACCTTTCAAAAATGTGCTTTCCAGTTTAGTTTGGTTTAGTTATTGGTTTATGATAATTTTCCAATTTATTTATTTATTGATTGCTTTATTTTCTTAATGAAGAAAACAGAAGTGGAAATCCCTCAGCTGAGTTCAGCAGTGCCATTTTATGAGCTGACAAGCTTAAAGGCTACAGTGCATGTGCTTCAAATGACAGCTTTTCCAACCTCTCTCTTGTAGTGACTGAGATGGGTACAACACCACTGGTTGTCTGATGGCAAGAGCCCTTCCCTGTGCTGTACTGCATGCAATGTGTCACATTGTAATACTATCTGCTGCCTTTGATCTGCCCTAGAACATTAACTCCCTTATGGAGAACACCCAGATGTGATTATCCAACCTCCAGATTTGGATTTTGAAAAATCTTCATTAAGGCAAAATATTCCTGTGTGTCCACCCTGTATGATACAGCTCTCCCTGATGTAGATAGGTATTGCATATTTTAAATGCCTGTAGCCAGTAAGGAATGAAAGCCAAACCCCTTTTCCCTGGCTACTTTCTTTAGCAGATACATGGGCTGCTGTGTCACACAAATGGACTGACTCAGCTATAACTTCACCTTGCATCGACCCTGTAGTTCTCAGTCTGAAGGGCATAGTTAAAGAATAACTAAAACACAGACAAAGTGTATCTGCTTACTGGATTATTTTGCCCAGATTTACAGTACTTAGGAGCAATCAAGTATTTTACTTCAACAGAGGAATACAATTATAGTATTAAAATTAATAGTGAGTGAACCTTCTTTCACAATCTATATATGCTTTTTCCCTACTGTTGACTGAAATGGAACAGTCATTGCAGTTTTTCTTTAGGTTTGTTATGCAGATTTTTGTAGTCTCTGTCCTGTTGGAATTAAGCACATTGTGTGGAGACACTGAGCGCATCAGGTCCCTTCTCTGTTGCCCACACTGCATTTCAGGCATGGGAGCTGAGGTGGCAGGCAAGAGCATCCTGCATCATCAGGCAGCACATGGATGGGAATGGGGGGAACTGGTCTTGTCAGATAACTAGACATCATATGAGGGAGATCATATGCTCTTAACATCAATGAGTAGCAGATATCTTTTCTCCTGGAGCAAGAACTGCCCGCACCTGTAAGATTATGAACTTTCCTTTAGCAAAGGTCAAATACACAGCAACCCTGAAAGACAGTGGAGCTGCCTTTCCCTGAGTAAAGATCTACCTCATCAAAACCAATGCTGATATTTGAGTCTATGCAGTCTTTAGCTAACTGACTGTTAAAGGGCTTATGGCTACTGCTCTGGACACTTGATGGAAAATGAATTTTTTGTGTATTCACACACTTATAAACTGTAGCACTGCAAATCTTTCTATACTTTCCTCACCAATATGTGTGAACCTTGATTTGAAGGAGCTGGCTTTAGGGGTTACTTCATTCCCCCTATGCCTGCTACGAATCTGCGGTGTGGCCCCTCCACTGAAACTGCCAACAAGATCATAACTGCCTGAGTGAATCATAACTAAATGACTGCAAAGGATATATTCTCACCATATCAGCAAATGTTATGGATGGCTTTGTAGTATGGCCATATGTAAAGTGGACTGAGATTGCCAAGTAATTTCATAAAAAGCTGAAATTATTTATATTCATCATCCAAAAGCTGCAGAAGCCTGAGTGAAAGCACTGATGAAAATGCTGCTGCCAAGCCACTGAGCCATCAGTTCCCGCAGCTGTTTGGATTGCTGTACAGGCCACTGCAAACTGCTTGATAGCAGCCGGCACCCCATGGCATGTGTAAGACAGAGGTGACAGCTTTGTGTAAGACAGCCTTGGTGGGGCATGGAAATGTACAGGGGGTCACATCTCAGGGAATGAAAGTGTTCATTTTTAACACCATTTGAGCACCTAACTACTTGCCTAAGCACCTCTCTCTTGTTGGTTTCAGTAGGAATTAGGCACGCACTTAGGCATCTGTTTGTGTTTTAGCAGCTGAAATATTGAAGAAGGTGGCAAAAGCTTCTTATCCTGCAGTGATGAGCAGGTTGCCTAGCTTCCTGGGCGAGATCCTCTGAAATCAGTAAAGCTTCATGTAGATGAAAGGACCTGCTTGCTTGTCCTGGTTTCAGCCAGGATGGAGCTGGTTTTCTTCACAGAAGCTAGTGTGAGGCTACGTTTTGGATTTGGGATGAGAAACTGTTGATAATGTGCTGATGTTTTGAGTTGTTGCTAAGTAGTCAAGGATAGTCCAGCTTCTTGTGCTGGCCTGCCAGCAAGCAGGCTGGGGGGGCATGGGGAGCTGGGAGGGGACACAGCCCGGACAA
>NW_010511115.1:0-13369 GCF_000687285.1 Phaethon lepturus | reverse complement strand
TGACATAGGCATCTGTTTGTGTTTTAGCAGCTGAAATATTGAAGAAGATGGCAAAAGTTTCTTAGCCTACAGTGATGAGCAGGTTGCCTGGCTTCCTGGGGGGCATCCTCTGATATCAGTAGAGCTTTTCATAGACGAAAGGACCTGCTTGCTAAATATGTCTACAGAATCAGGGCCTCTGAGGGGGAAAAGCTGAAGGAAAGGACTGGACACAGTACAGACAGGGAATCCTACTCCCAGCTGCCAGAAGTGCAAATCTGGACTCAGAATTACTCATTATCCAGATGTCCTTCACATGTGCTGCATATACTCCTAGGGTGGAGGTTTTAAAATGAGGACAGGGAAACCTGAACATTTCCTGGGGTTCATTGGAAGGAAAAGGTTATTACAATTTTTATTTATTACTCTTGAATAATACATCTTTAGCTAAAAGTTATCCCTGAAAATGCATTAAATACAAACAAAAGAAAAAAAGAAAAAAGAAGGAGAGGGAACAGCTGAAAAAAAAAGTAGGTCATTGCAGCTATGTTGGAATCAGAATGGTTCTGTGATGGACTAATGAAAGATATGTGAATAATTTGTTTCATTTTTTTCATACATTAAGTTCATGTAAAACATCTATTATCATAACATTTGAGCACTGTCTATGTTGTATCTTCACATTTCCCTTGTCAGATTCTATTATTTCCATTGTACAGCTGAGCAATAAAATCAGCCAGCAACCCAGGGCAGATTTACCCTGCTTTTATGCCATTTATAGCACTTAAGTCAGAGACTCAATCCTTGTGAGGATGGCCTCAGGAGGGGAAGTCAGACATTGCCAGAAGGTGCTTGAGATGTACGTGGGTTTTATCAGCATCCAGGACAGCCTGTCTCTCTACCCCCTGAGGGGCGTAGGGCAACTGGACTCCAGGGAAGACTCTGTTAAGTGACATGAGTTGCATGAGATAAAAGTGAACCTCAGGGATTTGCCTTTGATTGAACAAGACACTTGAGGCAGGCCATGAAAACAGTGCACCCTCCTAAGTTCCATACTGTTAACCTAGCTGCTTCTGCTAGCTGTTTTCTGAGATAAATATGTCCTTTTATAAAGCTCAACACAATCTAATCTATATGTATTATCAGCTTACCCAGATGCCTTTGAATTGGCACTGATACAGAGACAGGAGAACATAATAAGCTCTTCTCCAGCTACCAGACTATATGCTGTTGCCAATATATGTTATGGAGTACAATTCAGCATCTCGGTACAACTGGAAGTTTGTTACTGGCTTGCACACCGGTGTCTTCTTAAAGGCAGACAAACTGTAGGCTGCTCAGATTTTATAAACATGTTTTCTTCTTCCCAGCTGAAATAAAGGCTGGCCAAAATTCAGGCTCACATACACACCAATTTAAGTCCCAAATAAGTCTTTAAGTTATGTTATTTCAGATTTATGTGCATGCAATCAGGAATAGAATTTAGATTATTATGTTTAACCTATCTTGACTCTTTCTTATTCTTTCCTGGTGAGATGATATTAAAGCTTTTAAGAGTCAGTCTTTGTTCCAGTTTGGAATGATTACCACATGCTGTAGGATTTTTTTCCTCATTACATAAACCTTCACTATGTAGTCTGCTGAGCAAATATCTGATATTGTATCAGGTGAGTAAAACTTAATGAGTTAAAGTATAAGTCCCAACCTGCTTAGATTGATTCAAAACCCCCTTTCCCCATTCCCTTCTGGAATTCATGTACTCTGGCTTTGCCATTGCTTGTGACTTCCCAAAATTCCTCATGGGTCTTGCAAGGCTGGATTTCTCTTTACTGCTTGTACTGATAGCTTTTGACAGATTAGGTTTTTGAAAATAAAAATATTTTGCATGAATATAACTCTTAAATTTTTAAGCTAAGAGCTTAGGGTTTAAGTGACTTGTCCAAGGCAACAGAAGGAGTTAGAGACAAAACTGTATTAGATACAAGGTGTTTCTGGCTCATTGACTTGGGCTCACACTTCTGGACAAGGCTTTTCTTTCCAGAACAGTAAAACTCGTCTTTCAGTATTAGAAAAGAAGTCCAGTAGGTAAACTGCCAAAAACTGTAAGCTGAGCTCACTGGGATTTGACTTAGAATTTCCCAGGTGGTGATATATAACATCAATTTTCCCTGCCCAGCATTTAGTTCTTATTCAATTTGTGTCTTTTCCTGTTATCTTCCTTGTTTTATATGATGCAGAAAGATGTGATGTTAATATTTGATTAATTTTGCTAAACTGTTGCCATTTTAATTAGCTTTACTGTTAAGAGTGCGTTACTTCTGAATTTCTTCTGTCTTCTAATACATCCTTTTACACTGGTGCCTATTAAACTGAAGAGCTAATGGTTGGTGATATGCTATGGATTTACAGAATACGATCAAATTGACTCTTAATTTTCTTTTGGTTAAGCAGAACTGTGTGGGCTCCTACACTCCCTCAATATTTACTATTTCTCAATTACCTATTCATTTCCATGGTCCTTTCTGCAATCTTCTGTGAAATATCCACCTTTTTTCAGAATTGTGTACACTGGAAAAGACACAGTGGGTGGGGGCAAACTGAACAAATGTGGGCTACTCACTCAAGAGTCCCTATATGTCACTGAAGAGAGACAGTCACTTTCAGGATGGAATTCATCTGATAGATTTCAGAAGTCTGCCCTAATGAATCATACCATAAAAGTGCTTATTTCTTACTCATTAACGTAAAGAAACCCAAGGTGAATAATGCTATGTGGATGACCTAAGTTAGGTGAGATGAGTCATACTTAATATTCAAAAAAACAGGCACACTCATTTCAGAAGAAATAATATAACTTCTGTACTACTGCTGGATATTCCTTTAGTAAGACATGCAAGGGTTACTTTTGGTATTGAAGGAGAACTCAGCCCATGGTTTGTGGGGTGTTTGCAGCCTTGGGGGATAATTTCAGTTTGTGGCCCTCCCAGTGGAAATCTTTCTCTGGAGCAACTTCAGAGCTAATTTCAGGCTGGGTAAGTTGCAATGGCAGGAGGGCAGCATGTTCCCCAATGCCACCTCTCCAGGTGGCCCTGAAGCCACACAGACATTTGATACAGGGCACACAACAAGAGCTTAGCCAGGGAGCCACACGGGGAGCAGTAGCTTAATGCCGCTGAGTGCAAGTGCCTCCCAGCTCTGCTGTGTGCACAGCTGTCCAGCACTCCTCTGAATCTCCAAGCATTGTGGCTGTTTGTCTCAGACTATTTGTTGTGCATGTGCACACTCATCCCAGCCGTTTAGCAGGTAAGGCTGATGTAGTAGCAGTTCTTTTCTGTCATTCACAAAAGTTATGCAGCCTGCCCAGGCAGATAACTTGGATGCTGCTGTCTATCCCAACAGCTGATTTTCTTCCAAGGTCATGTAATATCTTTTTAAGTAGTTGCCTACCAAACTGGAGTCCCCATCTCCTTTAAATATGGCCTATGTTCTCTTCTCATATGTGCATGATTTTATATTTGGCTGTATACATACAGTTTGCTAGCTCATGCAGCACCAAATAATTTAGAATTTATTTGCATTGATGACTTCTCTCTTTTTTTCATTTATCACTGCTCCAATATTTGCATGGGCTATAAATTTTAACAGTAGTTATGTTTCATTTCAGGATAATGAGAGAAGATGTCTAATGAGAGAGGAACAAAGAACAGACTGTAGAGTGACTTCAGAAGGAACAGTGATCCTCTGATTACAGTTGTAGTTTAATGCTTATCAGTCAACCAATTTTAATCTGTGTGGGCCACACTGATTTGTTTTCTCAATCACAAGTTTATGTAGCAGCATATCAAATGTCTTCCAGAATTACCACATACAGCTTCTAGGTTTTAAACAACTGCTTATGAAAGGAAAGCAGGTGGACACACAAAATATTCACATTTTCCTATAATTAGATTTGGAGGGAAAAAATATTCAGTGACTTTTAATAGACAAATTACCCTTTTTTTTACAACCAGTTTAATAACATCCAGTTATTTAAAGCAAAAAACAAACAAAACTCTCTGTGGTGTAGACAAAATCCAGATAATGGAACTGCTGGTTGGATTTCCACAGTCTGGCTGGTACAGTCATCATGAAAAAGCAAGGAGTAAAATCATAGAGATAAACATAACTTTATTTCATATTCAATAACTTGAGTCCTCTGGTTCACTGAGATTATACAATATATTTGGACACTTGCATCTGTAGTATTTTACCTTCTGATTGCATTAATAGAGCTGCTGAATTCAATTAACATCCGAAACTACTTGGCTAGCCAGACATTACACAAATACTTTTAGTAATAATCTAAAGTCTTCAGACAAATTGTAGTTCAGATGTGTTCTTCCTAAAATGCAACAAACTGTGTCTCATGCCTCTAATTTCCATTAGCTACAGCGTGAGTAAATCAAAGTCCTTTCAGCTAGTGCTAAAACTTTCTGGAACTGTGTCCTGTAAGTCTCTCTCCCATCTGGGCTGGAAACTGAGAAGCTGAGTTGAGGACTCACAGACATCTTTATTTTTCTAGAGTTTAAAACCTTTATAAACATTCTTCCCTGATCTCTCACCTTCCATATCAATGCTGTAGATGGTCATTTTATAAAAGTCTATGCATCTGGAAAAGTTATAAATTCTACATGTAAAAGCATAGCTCTATCATTCCTAATGATATTGGAACTAATCATAGCTATTTCCCAGAAATCTCTGAGCATGATTAAACAGAGCACACCAGAATTTTTCACACAAACTGGGAGATGGTTCAAAGCACAGTCAAAGTAAAGCTACTGCTTCAAAAAGAACAGTTGGGAAATGTATATTTAATTTCCACATGTAATGGAATGAGGAACTGAGCTGTCCCTGGACCAGTCCTAAGATGGATGCAGGATCAATAGCACTGCACTTCCAGGTATGTCTGTCTGATCTGCTCATGGTTTTCCTATCTCTCCTCGATCTGTAGTGAGAGTGCTAAGGAGTCTGGTATTATTTACCATATGTTTGCTACACCTGTCATAGATTCAATGGAGATTTAATTCTAATACAAGCTAACACAGGTAGAATGTGAAACATTACAAGTGCTTCTTGTTGATAGACAGACTCAAGTTAATTATCCTCAATTTATATATATATTAATTATCCTCAATTTGGATAGCTGTCCTAACTCTAGCCTGATCCATTCGGTGCAGAAATTCTGTAGGGACACACTAGTAACACGCTGTTTAAGGAAGAATTAAGGAAGAGAGAAGCAAAATCTGGCTTTTTTTTTGCTGTGCTCATTACACCAATGAACATTACTGGGCAATTGTTAATCAATTCAAAACTTGTTACGTGCAAACTGGTAGCACTTCTTTAAGGTTGATGCATGGTTTCTCTGTGCAAAGGCTTTGCAGAATCAAAAGCTCTCAGTGCAGGAGATGGATATAAAGATGATTTAGACTTTTGGTCATTTGGGCAGTGACAACTCCCTCTCTCCTCTTATTCCTCATTCCCTAATCGACCTTCCCTGGAGGTTGCACAAGTATATCCATCACAGTGCTAATTTTGCATCTTTTGGCAGGATCTTGTATGATGCTGTCTACATTCCAGAAAAAGAAAACCACTGGTATTTATAATTGTGATTTTGATGAGCTGTGTGGCAGCTAAAATCATTATGGGTGAAATCTGATCTCAGCCTCCAGATCACAGAAATAACATGTCTACATTTAAGCAGGAAGGGGAGCACTGATTCATATAAAATACGGCTTGAATGATATAAGAATGAATGCTTCTTGAAGGCTTACAAAGTTAGGTTAATTATTCGCTTTTAGTGTGCATTTTGATTTCCCACAGGGCTAGGAAAATGTAGAAATACTGTCCCAACCACAATAATACTTGTCTTCACCATGTTTCTAGCCCACAGAAACGCAAGAGATCTCCTTGAGAATCTTTATCCCACCAGACTTCCAGCTTTGTTTCCAGAGAGTAGAGGGCAGGTAGGTCCAGAAAACTTTCAAAGTTTGAATGCATATTGAAGCCAGCAAAATATGTAGATGATGTAAATCAGCATAGTCCCACTGATTTAAACAGAGCTGCATCAACAGTCACCAGCTGAGCATCTGGCTCCTCATCCCAACTCTTATCCCAAACATGCACGCACTAAATATTTCACTGTATCTTTCTGACATTAATAAAAGTTTCTCCTCTTACCCTCTCACTATACTTCCTAAAGCAACTCTCTTACATGCGTTTGCACTTTGCAACTATAATTTCCTTCTAATATCCATTATTTGTATTTTAACTATCATGATGTTTTTAAGAGTACGTAAGAGTGATTTAGCTGGGGGGGGGTGTGCCATACCAGATTGTGTTATTGCTTTTGACACTGATCTGCAGCTCTAAGTTATATCGTTGCTATTCTTTCATTTAAAAAAAGTAGATCACATTTTTCATCCACAATATACGAGTGTTTTCTTCAAATGTATATATAAATACAGCCTAATAAAATTATATTTACCAGCTGGCCAGACTTTGACATAACAATAAGCAATAAGCAAAGTTTTGGATGGAGTTCAGGAACAGATCTCCCATTCTTAAAATCTGTATCCCAGAGCAGTGCTCTCACATTAATGTGAAGCATATGGCTAAATCCCTGGAATGATGCTGAAAACTTCAACAATCATCTTTTTTTTTTTTTTTTCTGTCTCAGCTCCTACTGTTAATGAGAAAAAAAAATTTTTTTTAAAGTATCCTTTCAGTAAATAAAGAATAATGTGAAATCTAGATTAATGTCATTCCTCTGATTGATGGTGTTCAGATTCTATTCTTCCCAAATTTCATTATCCACCCTTAAGAATTTAATCTGTACCCAACTCCACACGACAGCTGCATTGCTAACAGCACATAAGCAAACTCAGTTAAAGCTAGTTGGGCTAACAAGCTTTAATATCCCACTTTGACTGCAATGTAGGCACACTGTCCTGGTTTTGGCTGGGATGGAGTTGTTTTTCTCTTCCCGATAGCTGGTATAGTGCTGTGCTTTGGAGTTGGTATGAGAATGATGTTGATTGATAACACACTGAAGTTTTAGTTGTGGCTAAGCAGTTGTAGTGCTTATACTAAGTCCAGGACTTTTCAGATTCTCATGCTCTGCCAGTGAGGAGGTGCACAAGGAAGCTGGGAGGGAGCATAGACAGGACAGCTGACCCAGGCTGGCCAAAGAGATATTCCCTACCATATAACGTCATGCCCAGTACATAAACTGGAGTTAGCCGGGGGGTGGGAATCACTGCTTGGGGACGGGCTATCGATCACCGGGTGGTGAGCAATTGCTGTATTGGGCATCACTTGTTCTTGTACATTCCTTTGATGGTATTACTATTATTATTGTTAGCATTGTTGTTTCCTTCTCTCTTGCTGTCCTATTAAACTGTTTTTATCTCAACCCATGAGTTTTTCCCCATTCTCTCCCCCATCCCACTGGGGGAGGTGGGGGAGTGAGTGAGCAGCTGCGTGGTGCTTAGTTGCCAGCTGCGGCTAAACCACAACACACACCCACAATGTGAGAGAGGAAACAGAAGTGAAGCAAAGCAATACACTCAAGGTTACAGAGGAAGCCTGCAGCTGAGCCAGCAAGGAGCTATAGACTTGTGGCTTCAGGACCAGTGCCTTTTTATCCCTTCCTGGAATCTGTTGGATGTATTCTACCTCCCAAATTTCAGGCATAATGGGATTTATAATTTTGGATTTTATTATATATTGTGTTTTGATTCCTGTCATATTCTGTCCTTTATTTTTTAATTATATGAAGTGTTTGTGGATATTATCTGCCTAGCTTCTTTTATTATGAACTGGGAATGTTAGATGCCCACAGAATTTTTTCTGAACTTTTTTTTGTTGTATATATAGTAAGGACTGAAATATTTTCTTGCTGATTTTTTTACTTACTAGGCCTGAGGCATCACTGCACAACTGTAGTTTTAGATAGTAAATAATCCTTTCCTCCTTTTTCCACCATGATTAGTGAATTAGGCCCAGCGTTTATATGCAATTTAAAAAAAAGTTATAAAAATAAATCTGTAGTGGCTCTTGGGTCTAATAGGAAGAAGTAGTAAGGAATCATCCTCAGAGGTTGTTTTAGTGTGATGTAATTTTGCTGGTACTTAAGACACCATGGGAAGGAAAACCTTGGAAATAGTTAAATATAAAGCTCCAGTTGATTTTAAGAGAGATTGCACGTTAGGATGGAATTCATCCTTTCTAATTCACAGTGGTCTTATGATCAGACTCAGGCTTATTTCAGCTCCAGCTATACACTCTCCGTCTCCAAAGGCTCACTGCCGTGATCCTTTCCAGGACTGCACAGGAGGGGCATTTATAATGAAAAGTGAGGAACTGCGGCATGGTTTAATCCCAGAGCTGCCATTGTCTACCTGAATGACCTTAAACAAAATCATTTTACCTTTTGAGTTTTTCCATCTGTACAGCACTTTGAGATCGACAGATAAAAAGTGCTATATAAAAGTGAGGAATTATTATGGACATGGCTTAATGAAGTTATTTGTTTGCAATCAGTTGCTTGTATCACACAGTATATTTTTATTGCCTCTTTACACTTCACAGCAACATTTTCACTCTCATCAGTACTAAGAACAGGGAGGATGTGACTAGAAAGATGACTCATATGATCCATTAGGATACAGAAATTATATCAATTATGCCTGCTAATCCCCATTATACCTGTCTAAGCCTTCTGGGAAAGAAAACTCTTGTTTTAGTTGGTCTTTTCTTAAGCAGTGGGAATTTCCCAAGTAATGTTATTTAAATACCATCTCTAAATATCCATGCTAGTTCCCAAGGCTGCCATTTGTTCTGAGGGTGCAAACAGCACAGCACATGCATTTCTCTGAATCAAAGCAACAAAATGCCTAAAGGTTTAGTTTACTGGCATTATCTAAGTGGTTCTGACTGTCCAGTTTCCTTGGGGGGTTGTACTTGCAGTAGGCAGACTGCTTGGGAGAGCACAGGATGTGGATATACATAGTGCAAAGTAATGCTCTTGCCATGCAACAGCAGTCCTCATGACTTTTATTTAGGGATGCTGGGCAGGCACAGATTTAGGGGGTAAAGTGTTCAGCTGTACACCTCCTTCCTAATTAACTCATGGTGTGACCAGCAATAGCAGAGCACTGAAAGAAGCTCCACTAGCTGTCAGATCTTATTGAGAAAAAGAAAGGGTATATGACTTCGCAAAACATAAGGCTTTCATAAAATTATTTTATTTGGACCTTTGCTTACAAAATCTCAAAAATAGTTGATATTCCTGACTGCCCCTTTGGTCACTAAGATAATATCCAATCATCTCATTTAAAGTTATTCTCACTAGGAGAATGTTTTTTCTCTCATCCCACAGGGGACCTTTTCATAGTCTGATACACCTCATTCTCACATTCATCCTTCTTTCCTTTTCTTAGCATTTTGGTTGTCCTAAAATAATTCCTTTCCTATTAGACACCTTCTAAATATTTATCCATCTGGCTTTTTTTTTTTCACTTAACCAAATTTGACAGATTTAGTACTTAATCTTACCTACTAAAATCAATTCTCTGCACCCCTAGTCTTTTTTATTGTTCTCTTACTGCTCTCCAGTACACCAATTTTTTTCAGGACATAAGTTCCTAAAATATAGTGGGGTGTTGTGGATGGAATAATATCTGCAATGGTCAGAAAAGGACTTTTGTCATTCTTCCCACTGAGGATGTTACCCTTGCCTATGCAATTCACAGCTGCATTACCCTTTTGGATGCTATATCCTGTTCCCAAAGCATGTCTAACTTTCTGTCCACTTTCACCTCTTGACTTCTTTAAAATTACTGTTTTCCAAATTCCTCCCTTCCTCTGAATGCATTTTCCCTTATATTCATAGCCCTTTTTAAAGGCTGACCCTTTATTTCTTTTCTTCTGTTAATTTTTCAAATCTCCCTGGATCCATTAATGTTATTTTATATCTTCAATAGTTACAACACTTATTTTAATATTACTTGGGCTCATATAGGGGTTCCATTGGACAGAAATGCCTATGACTGACAAAGAACAAAATAATTTCAAGTTATAAAATTAATCACAATGAAAATCCTGATTATGTTATCTTTGATGAAGTTTGAAAGTTTGCAAAGCTCACACTACAAAAATCAGTAGCATCTTTCTTCTCACTACAGACAAGAACACTGATATTCAAGAAGCAAATCCTCTGTGAAAGTGGTTTGAAGCAGAGGTATTTTCCTGATAAATGCTTTCTGATTAGGGAGTGGTTTTGTGAACATGCAGCTCTTGTTAATCTTCTTGGGACACTTCTCAAGCTTAAAAGCAGTATGGTCAGTCAGTTAGTTACATTCATATTGAGAGATTTTAGCTTCTGGATATTTCCAACATATCCAAAACTAAGGAACAGTTCAGAAGTCTTTGTTAAAAAGGTTCGGGGAAAAGATCACATTGCATGCAGCAGCTGTTTGCGTGGATTACCTGTGTATTCCCTAGTCTAGCCATTCTGTCAAGGCTAAAAAAAATACTGTCTGAACTGCAGGGAGAAAACAAGTCACTGAAATATCAGTTAAAGTAAGAGCATGTTACAAGTAGCATGGCTGGACTTCCTCAGGGGTCAAGCTCCAGCTTGGACAAGTAAGTAGGACAATTCTAAACAAAGACTTTGCTTGGTTGTCCCATTTATAGGTATTTTTGGAGTGAACAAGCTGAAATTATTATTTCATTGCTGTGTAGATCCTTCAGACGTGTGTCGCTTTTCACTACATGGTTATGATCACATAGAACAAATCTATATCCAAGGCTGAGAGGTTCATTTTTATACAGTGGTTGGACTTGGCTTGGCTTTGCTGGGCTCTCTCTGATTTTCCAGCACATTTCCTTCCTTCCTTCCTTCCTTCCTTCCTTCCTTCCTTCCTTCCTTCGCTACTCCTCAAAGAAAAAAAAACCAGCAAAAGCTTCAGTTTAAACTAGTCTTTGCAAGTTTTATTCTTCTTTAACCCCCTCCCAAAACTCTAAGAAACCCTTCATTCCCCCTGCATGGGGAGCTGGCTTCATTTCTTGCTGAGAATACACAAACACAACACCCTACTGAGTCACTCAATGCTACTTCTAAACTGGCTGGAGGAAAGAAAAACCCCAGGAGGTGCTCCTTCCATCAGAACATGACTGCATGGTATATTGAAATGACAAATGAGGCTGATTTCCCTCTATGGCTGTCATGCTGTGGAGCTATTAGTCCTGAACCCACAAAGGGGAACAGTCATATCAGGTCTATCAAGCTAGTAACATTTTAGTTGGAGGAAGGAGTAGGCACAGAGCCACTTGTCTTTTGCACGGTTTAGTAAAGAATGATCTATGGGTATTGTCTATTAGCCACTTTCTGAACTTGAATCATCTGCAGAGCCCTAAAAATCTTAATGAACTGGCTGCAGCCCCAGGACAAGCAGGAAGGGCACTGCCTTGTGCCTTGTGCAGGAGCAGGAGCAGGAGCCGGAGCCGGAGCCGAGGGCTCCAGTCTTCTTTCTCTCCATATGAGAAAGAGCAATTTATACTGCCTTTCTCATGTGGAAACAGTTAATATATGCAAGGATTTGTCAAGTTTAGAACAGCCTTTAAGCTTTCCCGATTTGCAGACTGCTGGAGATTTCCCAGTGGACGTTCAAACCCTTTGGAAAAAAAGCTATTAGTAAGTTAAGTCACATAACAGCAATTTTTCATATTTGCCTTTTATTGACCCCTCCCTCCATCCCAAGAGTCCACAGGCAACAGTATGAGCATGACTGGATGCAGAAAAATAAGTTAATTCCCACCCTGATTGTAGATTATTTTAGGTACTGGCACAATGTTGCCAGTTAAAACCAACACATTCTTTTCCTTCTTGTCTAAGCCTCAGCATCATTCTCAGGAAATTTAATATGCCTGGAAAAAAAAAAGATCTTCTTGAACCACTGATGAGTTGTATGTACAAAATAAGTTATTTTCTTAGAAGTGCATTTTGATCAACTCCCTTCCTGAGTTTTTTGGGCATAGATCATCGATGTCTCACTAGAACTGTCAGGACAAGTATAGAATTCCCTCTTATTGTTCATTACAAGATAACATAACTCTAAATTGGGCTAGTGACTCACCTCCCCCTGAGGGGCTGCAGTTATGAGAGTTAATTATTCACCTTTCAGTCATGGAAAGATTACATGCAGCTGTTGGTATTGGTCTGGCTTTTCTTCACCCAACCACACCTACTGAACATCAAGGAACTTACTTTTGGGCTTTTTTTTTTTTAAACTGACCAGGCAAGATCCTCATCTGTATGTGACTCAATAACTCGACTATGAACTCAGGTTTCATGAATGTGGAGAAATCTCACTGAACTTTTACTTACCTCCCTGAACTTATGCTCCCTCTCTCTGTTTTAAAAGAAACAAACCAAAACCAAACATATTTTGCACTGGACGAGGCTAACGTTTCCTGATCTAATCTGGTCTGCAGTTCACATTTTGAGTATGAGGCATATGCAACATTAAGCTCCACTCAACAGGACATATCTCTAGGTCTGTATATGTATGCATTACCCCTCCCCTTCTCCCTCTCCCTCACTTCCTCACTAGCTGGCCACCTAACAACTCACCAAGTCCTTAGTAGGAAAAAACCCAAACAAATTTATGTTTTAATTTCATTTGCATTACACAGACAACTCTTCCTACCCAATCCCTGTTCAAAGATACAAAACCCCTCCATTCTGCCTCGGGTTTCCAATAGCACCACACCAGTCCCAGCACAGGTAATAAACCCCCCTTAAACATACATGCACATGCATGCACACACCCTACATTGTTTTGTTCTTCCTATTTCTGTCCTTGTCAGCTGTGTCTACTTTCACTCATCAGCACCAAACCTAATGATTTTTTAATGGAAAGTATAAAAACAATCCTAGGAGCAGAAGTCAAAATTTGTGACTTCCTCCCAGGCACTGGGCTGCAGAAACATACTTTCTCTTGTACTCTGCCTCTTTGTCTGACTTGGTATTAGACCCCTTCCAAGTCTGCTTAGCGACAACAGCTTTGTACAGACAACCATTTACTTCTAAGCGATCTGCGGTTTAGATCTAGCTGCTAAGGTATTGTGCAAATATGGTTGCCATCACCAGCACCTTCAGAGAATGGATGAAAGCACCTGTCTGAGAGAAAGAGTTTTGAGAAAGAGGGTTGCAATGTGAATAGAGGTGCCCTAGTTACAGGGAAAAGTATTTACTATCTATCTCCTACTGGCAGACCTGACCTCAGCAGAGTATCAGGACAACTGATCCGAAGTGATCAAAGGGATATTCCATAACATATGATGTCAG
>NW_010511114.1:44478-62064 GCF_000687285.1 Phaethon lepturus | reverse complement strand
GGAACGGAGCCGCCTGCAGGCTGAAGCATTTGGGAGTGCCAGAGACCGGGACGAGGAATTTGGGTTCTCTTCCAGTTCAACATCAATTCCCAGCCCTCGCCGGCTTATTGCTGGCAGCAAAGCTGGAGAAGTTGCATGGTAGCAAAGGAAGGAAAACCGATGGAAAGTCTATTTATATCAGAAATTATGTTTTACTTGTACTTACGCAAGACGAATCCCATTTACATTTTTCATGGCCCTTTACTGAAAAGTAGATTAATGGACTATATCCTTGGACTGACAGTCGTAGAGAGGCAAAACACAGCCAAACTGTCACGTTTAACCCCAGCCGGCGACTCAGCACCAGGCAGCCGCTTGCCCACTCCCCCCTGGCAGGGTGGGGGAGAGAATCGAAGGGTAAAAGTGAGAAAACTCGTGGGTTGAGATAAAGACAGTTTAATAGGTAAAGCAAAAGCCACGTATGCAAGCAAAGCAAAATAAGGAATTCATTCGCTACTTCCCACCGGCAGGAGCTACTTCCCGTGTCCAGCCATCCCCAGGAGAGCAGGGCTCCATTACACGTAATGGTTACTTGGGAAGACAAATGCCATCACTCTGAACGTGTCCCGTTCTTTCTTCTTCCCCCAGCTTTTTATTGCTGAGCATGATGCCATACGGCATGGAATATCCCTTTGGTCAGCTGGGGTCAGCTGTCCCAGCCGTTATATCAGAAATTATGTTTTACTTGTACTTACGCAAGACGAATCCCATTTACATTTTTCATGGCCCTTTACTGAAAAGTAGATTAATGGACTATATCCTTGGACTGACAGTCGTAGAGAGGCAAAACACAGCCAAACTGTCACGTTTAACCCCAGCCGGCGACTCAGCACCAGGCAGCCGCTTGCCCACTCCCCCCTGGCAGGGTGGGGGAGAGAATCGAAGGGTAAAAGTGAGAAAACTCGTGGGTTGAGATAAAGACAGTTTAATAGGTAAAGCAAAAGCCACGTATGCAAGCAAAGCAAAATAAGGAATTCATTCGCTACTTCCCACCGGCAGGAGCTACTTCCCGTGTCCAGCCATCCCCAGGAGAGCAGGGCTCCATTACACGTAATGGTTACTTGGGAAGACAAATGCCATCACTCTGAACGTGTCCCGTTCTTTCTTCTTCCCCCAGCTTTTTATTGCTGAGCATGATGCCATACGGCATGGAATATCCCTTTGGTCAGCTGGGGTCAGCTGTCCCAGCCGTGTCCCCTCCCAGCTTCCCGTGCACCCCCAACCTACTCGCTGGTGGGGTGGGGTGAGGCGCAGAAAAGTCCTTGACTCTGTGTAAGCACTGCTCAGCAATAACGAAAACATCCCTGTATTAGCTAATCTACACTGTCTTCAGCACAAATCCAAAACACAGCCCCACACCAACTACTATGAAGAAAATTAACTCAATCTCAGCCAAAACCAGCACACAAACCCAGCTGAGATTCTCTGTGTGACTCTGCCACTGAGTCGCTATGGAAACATCGGAAGATCCTGGATCTCTTCCCTTCCCAGCTCTCACCTGCAGTTCCCAGCTCTTTGTCAAGCACTGTGACATGCCGAGTTACTGGCATTACACAAGTGACAGTGAATAATTGCAATAGATTTGATGGTCTTTAATGAGGCATAATCTGTTCAGCAGTGAAAACGAACCAACCAGATCTAAAACTTCAAATTTAATCATCTGTCGAACCAGGTTAGCCCAGCAAATAAGTTCTGGTCCACTGTTGTTAGTTCCTGTGGAGAATAACTCACTTGGTAAAGGTCTGTATAAATTAAAAAATAAAAGAGGACATTTCACACAGTGGTATAAGAAAGACTTCATTTAACATTGTTGTGCAGGAGCATCTGAGATCACATGAAGTTTCTACTTGGACATGCCCATAAAATGCCTAACAATTTTTAAAGAAAAATTTTGCTGAAATTTCCCAAATCCCAAAAGTACTGAATAAAAACCTGTGAAAGGAAAACAGATTATATTCTGTGTGTGAAACTAAATGCTCTGTTGACATCTACATACAGATTACATAGGTCCCAAGAGGTGATTAAAAGTTACAGTGGTGGCATAAGTTTTAATAAAGGGCTGAGGAACACTGTTTAAGAACAGGATTGCATTTTTTAAGATGTGGATTAAGCTCATACTTTTATGATTATGTTCATATGTAAGTTGTAGCTGTGTTGATGAAAGCATGAAAACGTAAGGATAAAAGAGAGGTATGATTTGCAGGGAGAAACACCTTTTATTAGATCAAACAGGTAAGTTTTTAAGCACAACAGCTCTTCTTTAAAGATGTAGTTCTTGTTGGTTCTTCTTAAATATTGCAGTGTGGTATGTTAGCATTGCCTGCTGTTTCTCTGCGTATAACCTCAAATCATCTAGTTGCATCTCTCCACCTCCCCTGTGTCAGCCATGTCTATGATACGCAAATGCACTGCTAGCTAGAGATGGAGAAACTTTTTTAGTAACCAAACTTGTCTATCCATGAATATTGACACATGTGCCACTGCCTTTAAGGGAAACACAATTTTAAAAACACCTTCTCTCTTCTTTAGACTCTGTACATGTTGAGATGCATTTTTAGATGCAGGTGCCAAAGTATTTAAATAAAAAATGCAGAGAGAGTCATATTGACTGACTTTTGGTCAATAAGCACAGAAAAATGACAGTTCTGGTCAAGCAAACCAGAAAAGCCGCCCATGGTAACATGTCTCTGGGCTCTCCCAGATCTCAGGTTCACTTAGGATTATGTAGCATTTCTGACAAGTGAAAGCTAGAGTATCTACGTGCTGGGGATTCTGGTGCTGCAAGCAGCTAGGAAATATGTAAGGCTACCGACGATTTCATATACACCTACCAAAACGATCAGAGGATGAAAGTCAAGGGGCCTTAAGAACCGACTGAGCTTTAGCCACCATCAGTACAGACAGGATTCAGACCTGGACGTGGTACTGCCCTGCTGGTCACTGACTTACTGAGAACAAAATTGCTTTGCTATTTTTAAACAACACTGTCTTTTGCCAACTTTTTAATCTATTAGACCTTGATTTTCTCCTTGTGGAGCTTTAAATACTGAGAGTTTTGTTAAAGATAAGGCCAGTAAAGGTAATGTTTAAACTTATTATTTTAATATATGATGACACATAGGTATTCCTTACTGGGCATTCTTATTGGGTATAGCATTTGTATATCACTGAAAATAATTAAACTGTATTATTTTAATCTTTTATCAAAGAATAGGAACAGATGATGTAACAAAAGCACAAGGAGCTAAACCTTGCTTTATGTCAAGACATTGAGATTTGACTCAGTATTCTTAAACCAAGTCAATGGGGATGCATTTGACAATGTTTTCAAACAACCCAGTAAGCTCCAATTTAATACGAATAAAGCCACTGGGATCAAAAATGATGAAGGAGAGGTTAAATATTTGGAACAGACCTTGCTACATTGAGAACAACTGCCCATTCATTTAAAATCAGTATAAAAACAGTGGGCCCAGTTGTAATTTCATTTACTTTGGATTAACTCTGGAATAACTCCACAGAGGTCAACGGAACGATACTGGTACTTAAAAAAGGACAAGAGATCAGGATCATGTTAGGCTGTGTTCTTTTTAAAATACTCTTCTACCATTCCCTCTGTAAGCAGGATGATCTGCACTTTTTGTAAAGGTATTTAGAATGTTTGAAAGGTTTTCTGTCCCATTAAGCATGAACATAACCAAACAATATTAAACAATACTAATCTTGCAGACTGGGGTAATTTTAAGCCATGCACGAGGGAAATAAATAGTACTTACTCCTTAGAAGAATTTTGAAAATTTAGACAAGGTGTTTCTAGTGTAAAAGTGTTTGGGGTTTTTTATATATGTAAAAATAACATTATTTTGCCTTCAGATGACATCTCTTTACTTTAACACGATGATTGCCCTCTGAAGCAATCTTTAAATGAGTCAAACCATGCAAACAAGCAACAACCTACTTGTGAATTGTGCACCTTGTCTACCCGTTCACGGTTACATCCACAGAGGCTGACAAAAGGATGCTAAAGCAGCTTCATTTTTAACAGAGCTTAATGATCCCTTCGTACAGAACTGATGGCAGGAAGGGGGTGATTTGTTAAAGTGAGATAAGCCTCCCTGAAGTACTCGCCAAACAGATGGAATTTGTGTTTGTTTGAAATCCTCAGAATGAGGTAAGTTTGAAGACCAAAGACTGGTTTGCCAGTTTGCCTCAACATAAAATAGAAACACAATCAAGGTAGCAGGAGAGAAGAGTGAACTCAAGCCCTCTTGTGAAAAGGTGCTAATCATTAGCAGTGGTTATCTGTGGTAGGAATTATTCACAGATTCACATGATTTTTGCATTAAAAGTAAGTACGCTACTTCTTCCCTTTCCAAGACTGTCCCATATTCCTTCCTTTATCCTCTCTGAAGCCTCCAGAGCTCACTCATGTGAGCCTGACAATGACATCCCAGAAAAGCAGTCAGCAGTATTTGGGAAGATGGAGCGGCAGACAAACCTCAGCGCTATTTACACAGCTTGGAAGTGGGCCACCGAGAGCTACACAGAGGATAAAGCCGGTTGTAAAGCCTAAGTCAGCATCCAAAAGGTCAGGAGGAAATTGCTCTTGTGTTAAGTAGTGTGAAATTGTTGAGGTATTTTATGACCATTGGAATCCTCCAGAGCTAGAAAATGTAACAAAAAAACCCCACCCCAATCTCTGGTAGAGTTATATTCCAGAGCAATTTTTTATCTCTACATAGAAAGATACAATACCCCTTTACAACATCATATAAATATTTACTTGGTTCTCAGAGTCAGCTCTTGATTAGTGTGCATATAGTCCCTTAACATAAGCAATGAATTTAACTCTCTGTAGTTCATTGGCAACAAAACAATCTTTGAAATATTCTCAGATGCAGAAAAATATATTTTAAATGCAACTGCAAAATGGCTGTAATGAGCAGCAGGACTGGAGATAAGACTTCAAAATTATACTGCTTAGCCTCATTTCCTTTTCACAGCACGCACATAGAATTTATAATTCACACAGTAACCATAAGAGAAATAAATTTCATTTTAAAAGCTGTTTTCTATCACTAGCATTTTCATGTGTAAAATAACTGATAATAAGGAAGAAAATTGCATTTGTGAAGGTTGGAGTCTACTATCAAAATACCTCAAGTTTTATGAGAACTCTCATGAGAAAGAAATTTTGTAGAAGTCCCACCTTTGGTAGTAATTTCATTTGGCATGCCAATGAATTTTTGAGAAATATCATTCTGATCACACAGTTCTAGGTTTCTCTTTTCCATGCCTCATTAAAGGCAATATTTGAAAATATGACGTGTCTGAGTAAATCAATTGCAACCCCGTCTAGTCAATTGAAATCTCTTCTTTTAATCAATACATAATAAGAGGAAATAACAATTTGTTTGGATGCCACTGAACCATAAAGTTTATTTTCCAAGCAAGCATTTTGCTGCAAGTGAAATGCATGTGTCACAGGTCAGCTTCCTCAGAAACAATTTACCTATTTCCTTCTTTCTGTCTATAAGTGAAATAGCATTTAATCCATTAGGGCAATCTACATATGAAACAGGACGAATTACTCTTCTGATTGCAAATCATATGACCGTTAATGCCACTCTTTCTGTCTGAGCCCAGTCTTGTGATTACACTTACTAATAATGCACTGAGGGTCCCATTGACTCAGGGTCATATTCAGCACCCACTTTTCTTCCACCATGCAAGAGGGTGTAAAAATTTCCACCTGGAAGAGGAAGGGACATCTGTGTGCGGAGAAGACTCAACCTGAAGAAGTTTATCTCGGTCACTTCAGTGTGAAGGGGAGAAAAAGGTTAAATAAAAGTAAGTTGGGTCCTCAGCTGCATCCCTGATTTAGTCTAGTTGCATCGACCTCAACAGACATGTACATGTTTACTCCATCTGAGGCTCTAGCTTGTGATTTATAGGCAGAAACCAAATTGTCCCAACAGCCTTTTATTTAAAATTGTAGATTGTGCAACTCAGTTCTGCAAACACACTGATGAACTACACGATCCCTGGAGACTACATTTACAAATTCACTGCCTTTGTTAAAAAGTGACTAATTTTTCATCCACTGTAAACTGACCAGATGTTTTGGTCCAGCTGTACAACCCCTCAATTGGGAAACAGGCTGCCATCAGCCTTTTGATCATTTCCCTGAGAAAACCATCTGCTCTCTGTTTTCCCCTTCTTCTGCTCCTTGGCTTCCCCAAAGGCTTCCCTCAGCACAGTGTTATTTTGAGCCTTAAGTCTAAGGAGGATATATGGTAATTTCATTTACTCTCAAAAACTGGTCAGGCAGGATCTGTTTTCCCTGATGTAACTTCGTAAAAGCCGCGGGGATGTCTTCCCAAAGAGCCGTGCAGACGCCTGTGTTTTCTATCCTGCTTTTCCTACTTCCATGACTCAGATTTGCACACACGTCTATACCCACAGGACCCCCAGAGGGACAAAATGAGAACCGGCACATTATGGTCTCCACCAAACTCAACACCACCAAAGGGGACACCCCAACGTTGCCCATTAGTTAATGAAATTGGAATCAGGTGAGTTACTGGAACTGAAATCACTCTGATTTTGTCTCTCCAGAGGCTGATGGCTATGGAAACACACTCTTGAGCAGGCCCCTCTTGCCACAATTTGTTTCATCCTCATCTGAAAAAGCCTCAGTGAGCTTGCAAGCCAAATTTTAGCAAATAAACTGCAAGGTCCACACAGCTCCCAAAGGGTAACTAAATGGATGAGAGTTGAGAAATCATTTAGCAGGAGAGGTTTTGGCAATACCTGAAATACAGTTGTTTGCATTACACTGCAGCTTCTGTATTTCAGTAAGTAATCCGCGTGCCTCTGAGGGGTGCAAGGGATATATACCTATATATAAAATTGGTAAATAGCACTCTGAAGAAAACTCACAGAAAAGAAAACCTCTCCCTGCTATTCATAAAGATCGTTATTTTGTCCATCATTTTTACTGTGATCTGTGGAGATTAAGATAAACTGAGTATTTTTTTATTTTAACAGAAAGCAGGAGAAAAGCAAGGTGACTGCTGAAACTCCTGAGCAGGCTTCTGGGATGATGATCGGGGAGTGTTGCTAGTTGGGCAACCCTGAACTCTGCAAGGAGCCTTGGACAAGTTTATAGTGGGAATTCTGCAGCAAGATCCTGATCCCACCAGAAGCAATGGGAACTTTGGCATAAACTTCAGAGGAAGCAACTATGATATGAGGGTTTACACAAATCAGATGCATTCAGGAAAGCTTCTTTTCATGTGTCCCACTAGCAAGTCTTAGTGCCTTGGTTTATGAAGTTTGTTTTTAAATCAGAGGCATAATGATCATCACCATGTACAGAAACAAATTTTATCAAAGGGGTTATCTGGACAAAATATGACAGGCAAAGAAGAAAAGCCATAAAACACTCGAAGTCTGAAAATCTCACTAGCAAAAGTTCCAGCTTCTGCCTTCTGCATAATACTTGGTTTCTCTTCAACCTCCCGCCCATCCACCTCATCCTTGAAAACTGTCATCAGCTTTTTGGCCACAGCTCAGCCTTTTAATGCCATTGTTGACAATGCTACACCCATATTGATTGTTGCTTTTAATTAGCATGGAGTGCACAGAGAGGAATGAAATTAGTTTTTTAGGTTTCATTACACTCACAGCGTTATGTGATCCAAGTGTCAATAAATTATCATTCTTTTTATTAAACAACAACAACAACAACTGTCTTTATTATCTAAATTACAAAAGGCTGCACCACTTGGTTGCAAAAGAGAACTTGCACATTAATAAAGGAATGTAACAGCAATCTCTTAGCAAGGCTGAATAGGAAAATGTTAATCATCTCCTCATAAAGCATTACTCTTATTTCAGTCTCAGAATGAGATACTCACATTTGACCTCCTCGACAACACAAGTTTAAAGAACCGATAATGCCATGTGACAGAACAATCCATTTGTAAATAGTTTATTAAAATCATATAGGTATATACTAATTAAAAGTTATATAGAGTCACTGGCTATGACTGCCTTAGACAGATGAATTTGAAACAAAACAACTTGTCAAACCGCTGTATTTTATGGATGGTTTTACCTGCTGAAGTGGTGCCCAGATTCAACTTCTGGTAAACACAAAGGTCGCATCATTAGCTCTGGCATTCCAGTATGAACTGAGAGACAGCTATAAAATACCAGCCAGTAATTCCTTCTCCAAGGGCCTCCCCCTTTCTCCCACCAAAATGCCAGGCGGGTTCTGGGGGAGCCAGACTATCTCGAAAGAGGAGGATTCATACCTGCGAGTTGGTGTTGATCCACGCCGTGGGACAGGGCACGGGCTCTGCGCTCACAAAGGGCTTTGAAGCGAGGAGGCAGAAGAGGAAGAGGGACGGCAAAAAGAGAATGGGTGGGAAACATAAGCAAGTCTCTCTAGCTGAAAGCGAGACCCTCTTTACTCATGTCAGTATTAACTTAAGCCACTAGATGGTTTTCTCTCCAAAGGCACCGTATTGGATGTTTTTAGACTGTCTGATGCAGCGCCAGTTATGTTCATTTTAGATCAGGGCACTATTACTGAAAGCTGCCTGTGAGATAATCCTGCAGATAACACTTCTGGTTATCTCTTACCAGGAAACACAACCTCTTTTCTGTACAAAACTTGCAGCCAAAGTGCTGTCATAAGTATCTTCTGGGGGTTGGTGTACATGACTTCCCTGTTCCCCAAGATTCAGATTACCATGGTGCCATTTCATAGATGAACAAACCTCTTTCTTTACTAGCTAAATAAATAGTGTCCCAGTGTCATTCTTTTCATTATTAGCTCCATTTTTATTTAGAAGATGGTTCAAAGGTCAATATACTTTTCAAAATGAAATGTATATACTACTTGCTGCAATATAACAAAGCACAGGTCAACTAGCATTTGTGTTTTCATGTTACTTTTGACAACATCTCTATTTCCAGTATCAGTACTAAAATAATATACTTCTAGATGAGTTTATATATTCCTTTTCTTTAAAGAACTGCATTAAATTGTGTTTCATGTAAACAACATTTTAAAAATTAATTACAAATAAGGTGGAAGACAAATAGAATTAACCAGCTCATTGGGAGTGGAATTGTCCCTGGAATAGAGCTTTAAGAAACAAAAAATGACACAATAGATTAATAATGCCTGTTATAAATGTGTTTTCATTTTCTCAGTAGACATATGATTAATCAATGTACTGTGAGTAATGTAGAAGTTTAATTTCTATAGACTTGGTGATGAAGTAAGTCAAATGAGTCTTTCACCTTTGTTCACAGCCTTTGTTTCAGACACAGGGTTAAATATGATTGTCTCATCCTGTTTACTTTTGGGGCACATTGAAAAAACTACCAACAAATCTGGAAAAGTTACTGGTACCTACTCAGGAGAAGTATTCAGGGACACTGATTCAGATACAGATGTGTCAGAGGGAGCTGTTCATGGGAGGATTGTAAAATGGCAGGTAGGGTGGCTACTGGCATTCATTTGTTGGTCTAAAATGTACAAGTCAAAAATAAAAATAGTTTCAGAGTAAAGCAATAATCAGAGAAGAATACTGAAATAATTTCATTTTTTTTAAACCCATCATCAAGTAGAATACCCAGATATCAATCTGTCTGTGAGGGTATTACCCTGGACTGGGGTAGAATTGCACATCCTAATGAAGACAAACATCACCAGTTAGAAACTGAATTATTCCAAAAATACACTGAGGGTACCGCAAATGTTGTTATGGCCATTCAGGGGTCAGAAGGCATTTCGTACAGTTTCACCAAAATTTTAAATCCATGTGGAAGACAGGACTACACCTCTAACTCCATTTGGAAATGTAGTATTCAAAAAGGCACTCGGGGAAGAGTCCATTCTGTTTCAGATACTGCAGAAATTGTGGTTTTGTCTAACAGAGAAGCATATACATGCTATAAACAGGAGATAAGTTTTTATTCTGCAAGTATCAATGTCCAAATATTAATGCAGATACTTATCCCTCATCTGGAACTGTAGCTTTCAAAAATTAACATATGTTAGTAAATAGTGAATTAATCTTCAAAAGCTGCCTCATAAGACTAGATGGACCTTCTTTCCCACCCTGCATTGATATACTTAAAACAAGACTGCATTCAGTATGGCTAATTTTCTTCAGGAAAAAAACCTACCCTGGCAGGAGCAGGGACTGAGGGATCTTGCAGTGCTTTGCCTTCTGTTTGCTATGGGCGTCCGTTGGTGGCATTGGCACCAAAGGCAGGAAAGCACCTGCATACGTTTGTGCACACACACAAATGTGTGTTGGAAGTGGCTTGAAGAAAATTAAGAAACCATGGAAAATTATTAGGAGGGAAAAAAATTCAAAGACAACATCTCCAAAGCCAAGGAAGTACCTCTGTTCCAGCAGGCTACTGTGCTACTCTTTCTAAACCCCGGGCACTCCAGTTGGAGCAAAGCAGCCCGGGATGCTCAGTATCTTCCTTCCCTGGAGCAGGAGAGTGTGTGTGAGCCAGATGTATGACAGCACTTGTCAGGCAGCACAGCAGCACTTCCAAATGGCAATGCTGACTGAAGTTTCATTATAATTTTCCTTTTCTGAAGAAAATCTCTTTTGGGCGAACACTGAGGGAAAGACAGCAGAAACAAACCCCAAAGTAGAAATATTTCAGGGAAAAAAAATTTGCCGAGCAATGGTTTCTTACATAAAGACTGATATTTTTCAACCACTCCAACTATATCTGGTAACGAGTGAGTTTGTAATGCTCACTTACTACTAGGCAGTAGTAAGTCAGGGGCTGCACTGTCAGGAAGGCAGGTAGTACAGGCTCATACCACAGCATGGACAGGTAACATAAGTCAGAAACTGTGATAATCCAAAGCAACAGAACAAGTCGCACAGTGTCATCCTTAGAAAATAAGGGATATCCCTCATGTCAAAACTTTATTAAATTTAGTATGCAGCAACATACATCAGAAGCAGATTTATAAAAAGACAATCTGCTCCCTGCGGATTAAGATAAATTCAACTAAGAGAAAAAATTCACTTTTGTCATGTTCATGCATAAAATCTGATAAAAGTTCAGGCTTTGCAGATTTATAATTGGTTGAGAAAACACCTGTAGAGCCATCATACTGTTCATACCCAAAGGAAGAAGGTTAACTACTGAAATACACTCAGCAACTTAACTACATTAAAGCGCTACCAGATCTGTTGTAATTAATTTTTCTTGTCATTTAATAAGGAAAACAAAGCTATATTAAAATAAGTTTCATCAAAGTTCATGAATTAAAGTGCTGTGCATTCTAAACAGTCTGTGGTTTGAGATCTTTCTGTAATAAATAACAAGGAATGTGCTTGCACTTACGATGTTTGGGCCAGCATAATTGCTATAAAGATAATTACCAGCAATTTTCCTCTTGCATTAGATCAGTTGATGAAGAGGAATAACAAAAACCTTTTCTTCTCTTTGTAGTTCAACACACGCAAAACAATAGCATTGAAATTCAAATC
Organism: Phaethon lepturus; assembly: GCF_000687285.1. Classification (NCBI taxonomy): domain Eukaryota; kingdom Metazoa; phylum Chordata; class Aves; order Phaethontiformes; family Phaethontidae; genus Phaethon; species Phaethon lepturus. Next base: position 50,476 of record NW_010511114.1, on the reverse strand, counting down.
AAATGGGCAGATACAACCTCTACGGGAGGATCAACTGATAATACACGATATTTTTTAAATAGCTGTAGTAAGTGTTTATGGTAGATTGAAGTCCAGTGGCACTGGAAAGATATATAAATGTTTATTTCTAGCTTCTGTCTGCATTTTGATTTTATAGGGATTTCAGATGAGATTGAGCAGAGAAACGTTTGTCCTAGTTGGTTAGCTGCTTCTTCAAACTGGTGGAGTACAAATACACATTGCTGCTATTTGACACCTACCTATTCTCAGGAGGAAAAAAAGTTTTACATTGAACTCCCGACCGACTAGCTGGCATGTTCTTCTTCCATCTGCATTAAAACTTAGCAAGGAAAAAAGTAAACCTATAGTCCAAAATACTACTACTTGGCAGGGTGTTGGTGGTGGATGGCTGTGGGGTGAAGGGATATTCTGGTAGCGAGTAGAATTACCTGGACTCCAAACACTAGAAACTTTCCAAGCTGAGATATTGTAAGAAACCAAATAACCTTTTGGAAAGAGCCTTCAATGGGCCCCATTACAGTTATTGCTCCTGCTCTGAATCAGTAATGCTCAGCACTCAGAGCATCCAGCTTCCTAGGGAGCTGCTTGGCAGAGAAAATACCTGTTTAGAGGTATTATTACAGAAATCTGTGATGTCTTGAAAGGCAAACACTTCTTCAGAAAACATTTTTGTATATAGAGGCTTCAAATTGGCATTTCAGAAACCCATGATTGCCTCTGAAGAGCCCAGAGCATCAGTGGGGATCAACAAGGCTTTTCTAATGGGGAGTGGATCTTGAACTGAACCCAGCTTGGATGGATGAAAAGTTTTGCAGTGATTCCAGCAAATGCTGAATCAGACTTGCAGGGTTGGGGTACCAATTCCTCACAGCTGGGAAGGAGCAAGATGAATACAAGAGCTTGTCCAAGGAGTACAACCACCTAGAAGCTGGGTTGCTGTGTTTCAGTTACGTGGGCACAAGTAGCATAGAAAGTACCAAGAACTTCTTTCCTGGAAGTTATGCCAGTGCAGCACATAGGATCTCACCTGACCTGGCTTTAGAGATGCTATTTCAGAGATCGCTGGTGTCAAGGTTGCTCAGGTTCCTCACCTGCTCACCACCATGGCATACACGGTCATTACATTTTCACCCGTGGAACCAGCTGAGGTGGGTAGGCACCAAGGGCAGACAAAAAGGCAGGTCGTAGTTACGGGTATTTCCAATCTACATTATAGGCTGCGTCTCTTGGCCCATATTTGCACGGTAAACCAACGCCCACTTTAGTGGTCTCCTCCCAGATAATGTGCAACATTTAGAAATTGCTGTCGTTCCTGGGAATAAGCTATAGCATTGACTGGGCACCTGAGTCCTTGCATAAAGAATTTCCCTGCTGTGGAGGGAAATATCAGCTTTATAAAAGTTGCTGATGGTTCAAAACCTCTCCTTGTCAGATCTGCAGCCAGGAGTGTATCCGAGCCATGTTGCTCCAGGGAAAGAACAGATTTTTATAGAAATGTTCTTCCTCATCCAAAATACTGAGAGGAAAAAAAACACACAAAACCCCAACCAAGTGGAAAAGTACAAATATTGGATAATTAGGAGTCACAGAGCAAGAGAAAGCCAAAACAATTTCTCCTATTTCTATCAGATGGATAACATCCACATGTAATAAAGGAAGTAAAACAAAGAATGAGAAGGTAATTTCAAGTAATAATCTGAAAAGAAAAAATGTATATATTATACCACATGTAACTCATAGAAGCGACGGTGATATACATGGAAAACATATGAAATCTTGAATCTCGTATTAAATATACCTCCTAGATACATGTGTGAAGCTTTCAGAAATGTCACCTAAATTTAATTGATCTCCAACCTGCAACTGAGTTTACCAAGAATATGATTCATGTTTGTTGAGATGTAGCATTTGAAAGACAAGAGTAGATATTCTGCTGCATTTTTTAACTCCACGTTATTGAGAATATCTACTGAGGAGCCAGACTTTACAGAAAGTGACCATTCAGGTTCACTTTGGGTTTCATTTTTAGACTTGGGGATTAGGCCTCAGAATTATCTTTTTTTTCAACGTGAAAATGATCCAGGGACCAGATTTGAAAACACTGCCTGTTCTTTTCAATTCCATAGTTATTTGCAGAAGTAGACTAGGTCACTTGGACATGATTTACAGGTGCAATTATGGCACTTAATAAGCTGGGTTGCATTCTTAAAATGCTGCCAGCACAGAAAAGCAAGCCCAATTAAGACCAAAATCTGGCCCTTCTCCTTAGATTCTTGTGCTGTTTTTACATATAATTTCAAATGCATTCTTCATTAGCCACTTAGCCCATAAAGGATTTGAGGTAGGAAAGGCTGGGTTAGTCTGCAGCAGAGGCTTGCAGAGTCCTAGCTGGCATAGAAAAAAAGGAAATTATGCCTGTGCACACCTAAAGATTAACAATAAACTAAATCTCCCTCAAATACCTTTAGCCTTTGAGGAGCGGCAGGTCAAAATCTCCTCTCAGCAGCTAGCTCTGTCATTACCATAAACCACACACTATCCTAACTCTCATCCCTCAGAATTTGGGAATTATTCAGACTGTTACCCTTTTCAAACTGTTTTCATATGGAAGTGAAGCTAATGCAGTCACACTATGCGTATATGAATTTCCACATGCATGCATACGTGTCTGCCTCCTAGAAAGCTTTGAAGCCCTTGGCTAATATTAAACCAATTTTGACAAGAATTTGGAAGGCGTGAAGATATTCCTTTTTTTTCTGATTTTGTGCAGACAGGCTACCCAGTAGATTCTTCAGCAGTACCATCACGGGAGAAAAAACTGTATGGAGGCACCAGATGAAGCACAGGGGACACATGACAGAAATGTCTTTACAGTGGGAAAAATGTCAGTCAAAACTCGGTGTACAATAGACTTCTTAACACGAACCTGCGAGACACAGCCCCAACGCCCGGGGAGCCAGCCCGGCCCCGCGGTTTGCTGCAAACAGCAAGTCCTTCTTGTGGAAAGCTCTGTACCCAGCTCTTCCCGTAACGCCCTTCCAGCAGGCATAAAGCTCTTGTGAGCAAAAAAGACACCTGAGAGCAGAGCACCGGCTCTGAACTTCGGTGTGTCACCAGAAGCTCCCCTGAAACATGAAAGCTGGTAGCACCACAGCTGACCAGGACAGAACAGCAATCCCAGGGCCCACTGGTCCCCATGGCCAGTCTTACAGTCTTCAAACTGCATTATCCTTTCCTTAATAATCCCTTTGACTGGGTCAAAAGTTTTAAAAAAGAAGGACAACCAGCATTGCTCCAGAGCACTGGTGGGAAAACCAAAGCTGGAGACGGTCAATGGCTGTCATCAGAAATCACACACTAGTGCTGTTCATTTTGGAGATGAGCTCCAGTTAACCAGAACTCATTATTAGTGAAAAATTAATTTTTTTAAAGTGTGCTCATATTTCTTAATATATGGGAAAAAAACATTTCAAATCCGTTCAAAGAGCCTAAAAAGTATCGCTGCTTCCAAAGCTGTACCCAGCCAGAATTGCTGTGGATGGCAAAGACAAGAGACATTAATAACAATTACTGCTCAATTAGCTGCTGTCAAATCTGGCCACCAGAGTGTTTGCTGCTGGAGACCAATACATACATTTCTTCTTTTCTACTGTATATTTGAACTACTAACTTGACATTTACATTCATTTGTACCTTAATTTATTCATGTCTCTTCTTTTTTTTGGTGCGAAGAATAGGCAGGCATGTGGGAATTACTTTTATTCAATGTCAAATTCTGTCTGCTTTCTTAAGAGCCGGAAGGCTCACAGATATATTGTGGATAATTCAGCAAGAAACTCCAAAGAAACCCTTTGTCATTAAAGGTTTAGCTGCAGAAGGGTGTTGTCAAAGAAGCTTATTCGTTAATATCTTCTCTTTTGTGTGAGTAACGCTGCAAAGCCCTTAATGTTTAATTTCTTTGCATCTAAGGGGTATTACTCATGGTGACAAAAGCTTCATTTTCACTAAGGGCCTAAGCCAGGCAAGATGTGGCCAGACTTAAGTAGAGCAAATCACTGCCTTCCAAAAAATGCAGAAATGCAATAGGAAATAGGGGGAAAATAACAGGCAGACTTTTTAAAATGAATATGCATGTAGTTTTTAATGCTGTGATGGTCACTGTTGGGAAACATCTGAGCATGTTTCAGTAGTCCATAGAGGACTATAACTGTACGTAACTGTGTTATGTGCCTCTTCCTAGAGAGAGACGTGTGATCTGAGGGGCATTTAGGTTTGAGTTTGACTTTTTAAAATATACTTAACATTTGAGAAACTAGCTCAGAGCTGTCTCTGGCCCTTGGAGCAAAAAATACGAAGATCTGTGATGATTCTTGAGGGCTCAACCCATTATGGCTTATGAAAATCTCTCTGACACAAAGAGGGTTTTTTTCTGTGGAAGAAGAACTTTGCCCAGTCTTACATTTTTTTGAGCAAGGCACTACTTTGAAGATAAAGCTCAAGTTCTGGATATTTTGTAGAAGCCAGTGCAGATGTTCTTGATATGCCCACAGATGCCTCTGTCAAGTTTAGTGTTAGGTGGAGTCTCCCAAAAACTTTGTCCTGAAAAGGCATCACACAGCCCTCCCCACGAGCAAATGGTCAAAGGCCTGAGCAGCAGCAGCATTGGCTGAGAGGATGAGAAGAAGCGTCCCAGGCAGCAGAGGTACCAGGAAGGTGGACGTTACTGGTGAATATGGCTAATATTATCCCTGCAATATTAGGGAGAGACTCAAAAGGAAGTCACCAGCGTGCTTCAAGTTGAATGTATATTGGTGTTTCAAAATGGTTAAAACATGAGACATGGGCATGAAAATATGTTTCCAGCATTAATTTCTCCTACTGTAAGTGTAGCCTCTTGCAACACAGCACCTGATCACTGTCTCTCAGTTTGTGTCCAGATGGTGGATTTGAAAGAAGCCAAATAAAATAGTCCTTCCAGTTACACTAAAACAAACAAAAGGCAAGGACAAGGGGCCAGAGGAATAAAACCTCAATTATCTGCTACTCCTAAATACTTCCTGCTAGAACAATTTGTAAGTTGACAAACTTAATTAGCTTCTTTACCAATATTTTCCAGATGTTCAAATTTTTGTTAGGCTACTTAAAACAGATGTTTTCCATATTTAATCATATGACTGTGGCAAATTTTGAGAGTCACCAACAGACCAACAGGCTATGAAAACTAAGCTCATCCAAGCAGCTAGTGCACAAAGTGCAATATATCAATGAGCTAATCTCCAGAAAATGTAATTGTGAACTGCGATGAAGTCATACATATGTGACTCTGGAAACAAATAACTTAATAGTTGGACAGTAAAAGAAGTAAAGGCCTGAAAGTTCAGACTTGTACAAACGGTGTCAGTGGCAAAAGCTCATGGACTTTAATGCGATCAGCTTTATAAAAAATAAAAAATCATAGGCTTTACAATGGATCTTTGGAGGGCAATAAAATACTTCCTTTTGTGACACTGAACACTTCAGGCAATAAATAAATTAAAAAAAAACCAAGCTCTTCCCTGTGATGGTTGAGTATTGGAGAGAGATTTGACATCCAAGCTATATATAGGGAGGGTGCAGGTGTTATTTTCTTCTTTTGATAAACATACCTAAAAGGGCAGTATCTCTCTCTTTTTTTACCTTTAAGAAAACGGAACTAAAAGATGTCAGACAAGATGTGACTATTTCCAACTAACAACAAAAAAGCTATTAGCAGTTGCAAAAATACTTGCTGGCATGAATTCCAGCATCCTTCCATTAAATGTTTCAGTAATTAAGATGATAATCATTGTATCATTTTAATCAATCCACCATTATTTGCATTGCTGACAAACATCAGAAAGTCAAAAATCAATGAAGGCTGTGCTGTGTGCCTACTTCAAAGCCACACACTCAAGCTTTAGGTCAGATTGCATCAGGAGAATTCCCAAACTAAGAAGAG
>NW_010511114.1:22821-44447 GCF_000687285.1 Phaethon lepturus | reverse complement strand
TGTAGTTCAGAAGTATCCAATCCCCACACACCAAGAGAAATTTCATATTTTCTTTCTCATCTCATGAATAAAGATTCAACTGCATCTTTAGCTTCTCTGAGTCCCCCGACCTACCTTTCCCAGCTCACTGTATTGAGTTTAGACCCATACCCCGAGCTGATCAAGGTGCATCCCGTACTGAGACACATGAAGTACATTCAGACTGCACAGGGAAACACAAACCGACTACGCACAAATTAGCCCCTTGACCAGAATTTGTGCAGACACTTGAAAAGGTTCTTTGAAAGACAGCCCAGACGCAGTAGAGCCAGAGCCATGTGAATAAAAGTGATGAATTAAAGTAGGCTACACCAGCTGCGGTCATCTCTGTCATATCCTGAGCCTATGGAACCCTTCTTCCTCTCTGCTAAAGTTCTGTTGTGTTCCCTCAAACCTACGCAACAGAAGACAAAAATGCAGATAGTACATCAGGCTCTTGAGCATAGACCAAGATTTTAAAAAAACCCTTTTGAATTTTCAGTCTTTTTGAATTCTTCTGAAGTTACAGCCTTACAAAGGTGATCATGAAAACTTTATTGCAGGGTGTGGTGCTACATTTTACCCTGGGAGTTGGAAAGGGGAAGGGAAGAGAAGAGAGACACAAAAGAAAAATATTTCTTTTATTTGAAAAAGCCACATATATAGAAATATAAGGAAATTGAATTTTGAGCAAGCTATTGAAAAGGTCTCAATTTTCTTTTGAAAGGGCATCATCATCCCATCAAAACTGGTAGCAGTTAACAGAAAATGTTTAAAAAATTGGTCTCATCTATCAGTAATAAGATGTGCTACGTTCTGAAAGCATTGTCATTTTCCAAACAAAGAGTGAACTCTTCCACCTCCTCTAGGTGGAAACAATTAACAAACCCAGAAGGCTAATGATATGCAAATTGCCTCCATGGAAGAGTGGTTCATTTGCAATTCTTTCTCAAAACACCTTTGTTAAAGAGATCTAGAAAACAAGGTCTTCCCCTACTGTAGAGTCATTGGAGAAACAGGTCTTTTTCTTGTGCATAATAATGTTCCTCCTACTATCTCTGGAATACTTCCACTGCAAAGCTACTTACCAACTGAGTGATTTAATGATTATTTCAATGCAAAATATAGTGTCCACCCTTTTGAATGTATCATTAAAATTTATCAAGCAACCTTCAGACTTGATGGTCAGGCCACTCTGCCATTACACTCCACAGCAGAACAAGTTTTGAAGCACAAAGTTAAAGAGCTGCACAGAAAACCGTGTTTCAGCAGCAAGTTACAGTGGCATATCAGGGGTGGCAGATAGACTCTGAAGAAAAAAAAGTTTAAATAGAAGTTATTTGATGGCATCACTGCTACAGCTAATAAGCAGCCTTTAATACTATCTGCACCCCCTTCTAAAATCTGCCTTGTGCTATCCTCTTGAAAGGAAAGCCACTAATAATTCTGAAAAGCAAATCATAAATGCGTTTCGCTGTGGTCCTAGGAGCAGCTGGTGGTCTTTGAAACCTGCCCTCAGCAGCCCTTCCAAAAGGTGTAGCTATGCTAATCCAAAAGTGAAGACTGATTTTTTAAATGTAGCATCCTTGCTCTGTGTCTCCTTTTATCACCATTTATGAATGCCCTGACAATCATATTTAATTAGGAAAGAACAGAAACAAGAGCTGGTTAACCTGTCCTTGTCTCCTCCACTTCAAACACTGCAGGACACGGATCCAAGTTACCACTCTTTTTCAGTGGGTGTCAAAAACAAAAGGAAAGAGAAAAAGCACACACTCAAAACCAGAATGAACTGTCCTGGATTGGCTTATCTATATACTAGTTTCTTCAATATTTTATACTAACTAGTCCCTTCTATAACATATTCTTGGGAAAAAAAAAAAAACAAAACCATAGTTCTGTAGTACATAACACTTAAGAACTAGGGTCCCATGGGCTCTACGTATATCAAATATTCACTACGGCCACAGACATGAACTATGAAATACCAGTCCTGGTCAACATTTGAGACAGAAATTTAACTCAGATGCATTTTCTAGAAAAGACAGCAAGAGAAGTTCTCCCCATATGGCATCACCTAAGCCTGCAGATGGTGGCTGTTGTGTTGAGTCCAGTTTGCAGTGAATTCCCAACAGCTACTGGCCAACATGCCCCGTTTGCCTTAGGAACTTCTTACTCTGTGTGCACGTGTACTTGGAAGTGTGAGTACGCAAACCTGCACACGTATCAACGAACACGCATCCCCGCTTGTGCTGCGGGAAGAGGGTGCCCAGCTTCTCCTTGCTGCTAACGTCTACCTGGAGCAGGACCGTCCGCACACGTACTCTCCGCAGACTTGGTGGAACACGATGTTCATCACGTCCTTTGCTCCCCGGCCCGCGTTAACGGCGCCGTGCTTTGCTGCAAAGGACACCCTGTTCCACTCCACGTGATTTACCTCTGCCGGTAACTGGTGTTAGTCTTTTTATTCAGCTGTTTGCTGTCTTGTGAAACATTTGGGGAATTTTGAGGCACTACGGAAACGTTCAGAGCCCATTTTACAATCCTGCTGGTGCCATCTACTGCTGAATTTCGGCTCTAACAGGGTATGCGTCCAAGAAGGGGAGCTGGGGGTCCTACCTGCTCCTGAGAACAGCGTAAGCTGCCCCTCATTCATTTTTAACACTCAAACAGAACTGCAGCACAAATTGCACTCATGCACCCCACTAGCTGGCAGAAGCTAAGCACCTCTGGGGACAGACCCTTAAACGCTGCTAAGTAACTAAAGCAGGTAAAAGTCTTCCAGCTGTGAAAATATCGATTCAGAAAAACACCGCCGATGGAAGTTTGATCCAACCCAAACTGTTCTATGATTCTATGATGCGATTTGCCCATAGAGCGGACCTGTAAGACCTTTTCTTCCCTCCCTAGGATGTCAGCACTCTTCCTACACTTTTCTTTGTGTTCCTAATCTGTTAAAAATCTCAGTTTTGAGAGATCAGTTTTTTCACAGCCAACCAGAACGACGGATCTCCTCCGAGTCGGGTCACCGCACTTCGGCCGTTGCGACGCCCACCCGTATGTGCAAGGGACAGGGCGGTTCGAGTCAGCCGACTTAGCGAGGTTCAGCTACTGGACTCTGGCCCAGGTCCAGTGCTGGGACCCAGGACAAGAGACAGGCATTTACAGAACTTGTAGTGCTGTCACATCTGAGGCTGAACAAAGACACAAAATACACCCACCGAAGGCAGTTCCAGAGACACCCCCCTCTGCTCCCTACCACTTGCAGCGTAAGGCAGAAAGGCTTACTTACAGCCTTACTGTCCTCCCACCTAAACGTGCTCCTCACCTCACAGTTCACAGGGAGGGAAGCTGTCAGAATATCAGGAAAATTCTGTCCTCACTGCTTCGAGACTTTTATAGCATGTGTAGTTCCCAGGGAAGAGCACAATCCTTCATGCAATGGATTGGAGGGGAAAAGGATTGCATTTACAACATAAATCCCATCTATTACTCTTTGAGGAGCCGAACGGTGCCCTCAGTGAATCTGTTCTGTGAGCCAGGAGCACAGGAAGTCTAGTGGGATGAGAACAAAATTATTTCACCCTTCTGCCTATTAAACTTTCAGTCTGTCTTTGGGTGTTTTGGACGGAGCACAGTATAAAGAACCAGATGGAGCTTTGATTGTTTTATGAACAGGATTATTTAACATGGCTGCTTAAAATAGCAGGGAACTAGATTAGACTTATTTGGCTGGAAGACCTCACATCTCATATATAACTAGAAATGGTTTTATAAGCCTTCTTCCTGAATGCAAACACTCCTGTTTACTTTCAATTCTCTATGTTCTAATAATCTTTCCTCATATAAATAGAAACATGCCACCCTCCGAGAAATACAATCCTGAGGCCTCAGTGTGCACTAAAAGGACGGATCCAAACCCACCTGAAGTGAAAAGCCTCCCGCACGGGGGGCTGCTGGAATGCTCCGATGGGCAGCACAGCTGCTCCAGGTCCTTCAGACTGGCTGGAAATAAATTGCCAACAGTGCTTACGGTGAATTTACTTGAAAAGGAAGCCCTTAAGACAGAGCACCCCCACATCCTAAGGAGATGCATTTTCATACCCTGTTTGCCTGTGTTTTTATAGTTACACTTTGCAAGAGAAAGAGAGCGAAGCATGAGGGAGAGCTGTCTGGCAGGCCAGCACTCCTGGAGGTGCAGGCAGGAGAGGATGTTGTGCTCCAGGACCATTCTAGTGTGAGACAAGCAGAAGCATAGGCAGTGCCCTAACCCAGCTGAAATTCCCTGGCTGCTTCTTTTTGGGTTGGATTCAGTAGTCTCCACCTTCCATCCTCACCCTCAACCGTCAGCTGTTTCTCCTTACCTGTTCCCACCAGCAAAAGGAGCTGAGACACCATGGCTCTGATGCCACAAATGCACGCCACAAATACTTGTATCTTGTACATTTAAATAATCTTGCTTTGCCCGGGGCTCTGCAAACACTGCCTTAGACAAGGAGCAAGTGAACAGCTGAAATAAATTATCTGTTGTTGACAAAGCCACCCACCATGGGCTGGTTCAGGTGGGCTGAATGATGCTGAGAACTTAATTGTCTATAAAACTAAACATCAGATAATTGAGGCTGCTTAAATTAATTTCAGGACAACAAAAAAGATCAGATTCCAAACAAAATCCTGGTGTTTTCAATAACAATTTTGCAGCTGATACACCCTCTAGTGGCAAACAGCCTTTTCCCTTATTGTAGTATCAAACCAGATGTGAGCTTTTCCTTTTTCCTACAAACACCTCTCCGCCCCTGGGGATCAGGGTTACACTGTTCCAGGAGGAACATTCCTAATGTGCTGTAGTTCACATATTGCTTTTGTTATACTGCTCTAGATTAGTTTTGCTAGTGAATATCAACAAAAATGCAAGCAGGCAACTTGGAGCAAAAGGCTCAAACCCAAAAATAAATTAAAAAGTATTATTTTGCTGCACCACACTGTAGTTATTCCAGCCCAATAGTAAGTAGCCCAGTAGGAGCCTTTTAACTAAGATGTGCAATATATTAAACTTGATCTCACTTTTGGATCTCCTGAACTATGCAAGAGCTGTATTTATTATTCTGTAACGGCACAGTCAAGTGCCGAACCAAAGGCAAACATCACAGCCAGCTCATTTAGTTTGAACAAAACCCAAACTTTCAGCCAGAACTCCTCTTCCTCCGCATCTGACCGAAATCTATACACTGTGGCACCCCTTTGAAGCAAGTCACGCTTGCTGTTTGAAGGACAAGCTCATTGGTTTTAGATGTCAATGAGACTTGATACATTCACCACTACCAGCATTCCTCTCCAAATGAATAGCCTGAACCTCCAGGCTAATAACACTAATGTTTGTAAGAGTCTAACCCTTTTGTGAATTTAAGGCTTCATCTGCCACTTGGGATTTTTTCCCCTCATTCTCTATGATGTCCATATCATCTTCCATACAAGAATGTTTATAAATTATTTTCTAATGGAAACCTATGAGATTTTTTTAAAGAGCAATCTGCTTGTTCTAGGCTTCATTGATCCCAGAAAGACAGTCTTTGTAGGGAGAGTGGAAAAGCCATTTTCAAAATGAAGGCAGTAGATTCCCACAGAGCTACAACCCTATAAGAGTCCCTCAGAAAAATTCCTTTACTGACTCCACAGCTTGCTCAATAGAAAAAGCTCACAGCAGAAATTAGCACAATGCATGTAACTAAAGCCAGTCCCCACTTTCCTGCTTAGGAAATTGTCTCCCCTGCGCCCTTCCTCTTAACCCCATCCCTCCAAGGGCCCAGCTGAGCCTGTTTCTGGCCTCTTGGGCAGCCAAAAAACCTGCTCTTCAGGGTCCCAATTTCCCAAAGCACATGTTGTGACCCCTTAAAAAAATCTAAGCCACTAAAAGTCTGATGGTGCAGTTATTTCTGGGCAACCTCTCCAGGAACCTTTATATGGTGGAATCTTTATATATCAGGGAGGTAGTTTGTAACCTCAACATCCAGCATGACCAGGGGACATCGTACAGCCAGTCTGTACAATGTACATGGATGGATCTGAAATGCTACAGGATTTTGAAAAAGGAACAAAAAAAAATCTGTCAGCATTTCTTAAGTTTCGCTGCCATATCCAAGCTTTGGTTGCTCTTTCCTAGCCAGATCTTATCTTGCAAACCACATGCTCTCACTCAAGACAAAGTTATAAAATGCCTGGCAAATGAGGCATGCCTTGCATTGGGGCTTGAAAACGAAATCACTGAGGTTATCGAGGCTGCAGGATGACAACAGCTTCCAGAGAGGAGAATTGTCCTGTGTCCATGCTTAGTTATCAGAACGCCAGCTTCAGCCCTCTATTTGATCTGAGCACCTTGACGTTAACATACAAGGAGTCAGTTGGTCTCCAAGGAGTGTAGAACCAAAACATAATGAGTTTTAAAGCTCCAACCACAAACTCTGAATTATACTCCACCTGCATTTCATAAACAGGATTATGCTGGACTAGCCTATTTTGAAATATGACCACTTTTCATATGGCTGGGCTGCCCCAGTTCTGCCTCAGGCCTTGGATGTCTGCCTTCATCGGCTCTCGCTAGTTTGTTCCACCTTCATCATCAACTCATGTAAAAGAATGGTCATTGGGTTTCTTGTGAGTTTTCCCTCTGCTGTGCAATGAGTATCACAGACATTTCTGATGGTGGTTTTTACCAGTATCAGTTTCTACTTTGGGTTTGTGAAAAAATAATTGGGAAGGGAACCTCCTTTTTTATCGGGATTGACTTTATTCCAGTCTATAGGACATCTCTCATTTGAAGAAAACTTTTCCCATCTGGAACAAGGACATACTTTGCAGCCCTTCAGAATTGGACACCATTTTGCCAAGTTAGTTACATTATTTGACCGAAATGGTCTGTGAAATGCTTACTAATTGCTACAAGATTTAAAAAGGAAAAGAACAGACCTGTTCAATAGGGTTCCCCTGAAGCATTTTTGCCAAGAATGGCACAGTGGTGGAACAACAATGCAAAATGTGCCCTGCTCACCGAACACCAAATTACTGGGATCATTTTCTAACAGTGAAAGCAAGAAAAATATGTAAAGGTAATTATGACATTTTTCATTGTTTTCAATAAATCTAAGCCTCTAATTACCCAAACTATTTACGGGAGGGTTTAGATGAAGTGTGTGAAAAGCCCTCTCTTTCCTCAGGGCTCAACAGTTACAGGGTTTGTTTCAATAATCCTATATTATTCTCTCGTTTTACCCGTCCCCTTGCTTCCAATAACCTGTTTGCATTCAGAGATGTATTTAAAGAAGTTTGCAGCATTATCGCTGGTATAATGCTATTGATATAGAAATTACTTGAGCCTCTTTCAGTCTGTCAGTTTGACAACAGAACAGAACAGGAGCAACTGTGTACCATGCAGGATCCTTCTTAAATTTCAGCTGGCAGTCTGGTATCCAGTTGGTTTCTGTATCAGTTTAGTAACTAAACCAGTAACTCAATTCAAAGTGAGTCTAAACCAGATCCTGAGAGTGGACACCCTTAAACCCCTTAAATGGACACAGGTCCATTGGAAACTGGTTTTCTAGACAGATTTTTCTGCCTAAAGAGAACTGAGTCCAAACCCAGAGTTGAGAGATGGCGGTTCCAGCTTAGAATTTAGGGTGCTTTCATGTACCTTACCACCACACCAGACTGCAAGTGCCTCACAAGCCCATCCGCCCTCATTGCAGGGTGTGATGGGTGGTCGGGTGTGAGGGGCAGTGCTGCTGAGCGAGACCTGTACAGAGGCAGTGGTAGGAGTTAGGAGTTTCTTCTATCCAGCCACGTTGGACAACTCCTCTATGTAGGTACCTTTGGCACACAGGTCTCGGGGACTCCCCTGGTGTGGCACCACAGGATCAGAGCAACCAGGCCTGGGCTCCAGAAAGTAGGGGCTCTCTACATGGATGCTCCCCCCGTTTCTCAAGGGTTTTCCATCCCCAAGGAATCCACACTGCATGCAGGTTACGGCACATCCCGGTTCCTCTTCAGCGAACTGTGGCAGGGAAACAGATGGACTAAGGGACAGCACACACCCGCGTCCAGACCTTGTATGGACAACAGGCGATCTACAGCGCCTGGCCTGGAGGCCGCAGGGGGAAAATAGGTAAAATACATGTATTATAAGTGAGGCAAATAAAAGGCTTAAGGTAGCTACTGGGTTGTGCCTCCACTTAAAATATGAACTCTGTGTCATGGATTAGGCGCTGAAGAGAATAAACCAGTAATCAGATTTTCAGAGATAGGGATCTATTTTATATGGTGCTAAGCTTTCTGGCCTTGATCAAGCAGATTATTTCTGAACAATTTTAAGTCAATTGGAACAGTTCCTGGATGGATCAAAACCTCATTTACGTGCATCTGAAAGATTATTCCAATTGCATCAGCTGGTTTAATAAGAAACATTGGTTCTACCTACCAACCCTGACTTGCTTATGTCCTTAGACCATCACAGCTATATTGCTGCTACTACTGCAACACAGCAGGGCAGGTATATCTGCAGTCATATGGAGCCAGTTAGGTGACTCATTGACCATTAACACCCATCATTTGGATAAATGCACCTACATAATCCTGTGATTTAAACTGTTGACAAGACAGGTCTGAGGGAACCGAGTTTAATCCCACCAGAAATACCATGGTCCTCCTTCACTCCTCCTCCAAGAGCCTACTGGACTCCTGGTTCCTGCACCCAGCAAACCTCTAGGAAGCCAGGAAGTGTCTCATCCCCTGCTCGTCCTGGTCCATGCAAAGGATGCTTGAATCCTACAGCTCTCAGTGGTGCTGCTGGCTAAGAGCAGGGCCCACTGGTTATCCCTCCCACTCAGATGAAGCGAGCTCTGGTTTTCATGCGTTTTCAGTTTACCTAGGAAATCAGCCAAAACAAAATCAACTCTCTGCTCCCCACATTCAAAGGTTATTAAGGCTGCAAACACTCAAAACGAGGAAAAAACAGTATTACCTTTTGTAGGAGCATTTTGATCTTCTCTCTGTGTAGACGTACTGTATATGCAAGGTCACAGGATGCTTGCCTTATTGGTGTCCAAGGTGGAATTGCTCTGGGGTTTCATCAGGGCTGAACATCGAAGCAAGAAGTTGTCTGTAAGATCCCTGCTTCATTTGCTGCAACTGGGGAAGCTCTCTAGGTAATGAGGAAAAGTGTTAAAGAAAGGACAGCTTTGTGGATAAAAACAGCTTGATATTGTCCTGTAGAACTGATTCTACCCTTCACTGCCAGTGATTCCCTTTGAGCAAAGCAATTTGCTTAAACCAAACATTTTTTTAAAGGGATCATCCATTATATCGCTCCTTTTCAGGGACAAAACACACAAATCTTTGTGCTAACTTGCAGAAGTGCCAAGCACTAACACAGATAGAATCAGCAGCAATCTCATAAACAAAATGGTTAGTTGTAGCCCAGAGATATGGAGGAGCTATAATTTTAAGGAGGTGGATAGTTTCATATGTCCTCAAAGCTCTGGATAGGAGAAAAGAGGATCACAGAATCGTATGTCTGACTAGATCAACGCTTTGGAACTTATGTTTTCCTTCTTCAATGAAGAAAAATGATGATACTTATAATGAATAGGAATCATTGTTACATTGGTCTCCACAGGAGGAAAGAAGAGTGCAAAATTCAAATATGGGGTCAGAATGCACCAATTTCTGCTAAGTTAGACAAATACTTCTTGGAAAAAGTACTTTTAAAACGTTAGAAGAAATTGTTAAATAACTTCAAAAGCAAGGAAAAAAACCCAGCAAATCTGCTATTTTTTGCAAACTGAAAAACATTTGGTTTTATTCACCAAACTATGAAAAAAGTGTGTGTTCCTGGTTGGGTGGATATATCTATCCTTAGAAGGGGTATCCTTCATCTCAGAAAACCCAGGACTCAGAGAATTCTAACTGCCATGCCCCAAAATGGCTATTGCGTTTTTAAGATGTGGAGCAGTCTGGGCTGGTTGAAGAACTGGCAGGTGATTGTGCTTGGAACCAGGTCAATAAGAACCTTCACCCTGCAATAAATGAATTAATTTTTGTGGATCCTTTATTTTCCTTGTTGTTCTGATCCAATTAAAGTCACTGCAGCCAAATTAAAAAAGTATAACTAGCTTATTTGGTTTGGCAAGGATGATTGTTTAAAGTTTTAAAATCACATTTTACTTAGTTTAACTTATTTTAAGTTTGCATTTATGTTTTGTTCATAGTTTGAAGTCCTGGACAATTTTTCAAAGAACACTTTTAAGTTATCACCATTTTTATTCCTGCTAGTATTGATCAGCCTCAAGGGAAATAACAAGCCATTCTCTTGTGCAGAGCTGTAAATGCAAAATAACATTCTGTTGAAATACATAAACCTTTTGTGTCTCACCATGATCTGAGAATTATTAGCAGGGGCGGATCCTTTAATAACTTTGAAAAATGAACAAACTTATAACAGCTGGGAAAGGTTTTAACATACAGCTGTTATGGGAAATTTGCTGGAATTCATGATTCACATCTGAATTTAGAGACTGGATGAGATTAAACATTTTCTACAAATAGATCTTCATATTGAGATATTTTGGATTCTGGCTTTTGAACAAATGTTAGACTGTCTTATATAATCTAAATGCTTTTACTGGCAAATGAAAGGAAATTGTGAAACTACTTTTCATAACCTTTGTTTTAATTAGGTTTCCACTTTCTTATTACAATAATAGACAATCCCCAAAGACTTTAAAATTGGTATTTGTTACCTTCACACTCTGAATCTATGCAATGCCATCACATATGTTACTTTAAGCCATCTGGTAGAAGCACGTGTACAGCCAAGTACGAGCTGACAGAATCTCCATTTACAGGTAAGTGTATACCACAGGTAAGTGTGTACCTGGTTGAAGTGCTATTCCCTCTGCACAAATCTGGAAGTGCCTTCCAATTTACAGCCAAATTCTGTGCTAATTGTAAAATCAACACCACTTGCAGCAAAATTAATACCTTGAGGGTGCATACCTGAGGTCATCAAAGAAGTCCTTTCTTTTTTCAAAGCTGTATGGAAATGGGTTTGATGTGCAACCATCAGAGACTTCAACCAACTTCAGCAGAGCCGTGAGGAGGTGGTAGAACTGCAAAACTGAAAAGGGCACTGGCACAAGGACTGACGTGCTGCTCCCAGTTTGTCATCTTCAGCCCTTGCCCTTCCAGATCCTCATCTTTCCTCCCCTTTCTTACAGTCCTGGGGCTCAGGGGTAGCCTGGTGAAGCCACAACAGTCACAAACTGAAGAGCCATGACAGTGATGGAAAGAGAAATGCACAGAAAAGAAGAAAACACTTCAAAAGGGAAATGCAAATGATGAGCAAATAAATAAGGATGAAATTGACTGTTTTGGTGACAAACTTGCTGATGTACTGCAGATTAGAGGAGCTGCTGTCAACTGCTCTGAGAAGCATTTTGTTGACATTAGTTGGTGATTCTCCTCCTTCGCTCCTTATTTCTACAGGGAGAGTTGGGAATCATTGGAACTTGCACGTTTCCTCGATTTATGGCTCCAGAAGCAATCAAATCCACAGTGCCTTCTATGTTGGCTCAGAGCAATGATACAGAGCTCCCCATGGCCCAGAGACATACACATGCTCTAACCTTGGCTGAACCCTTCCACCATTAGTCTTGATAATTGATGGAACCCAAGGAGAAATGACTGCAGTTTAATAACATTCGATGGTTTCTGGGTGACTAGTGGTGTGTGACTAAAGCAACATTTAGGTTAGGCATTACCCAATGCTTTTCAACGGAGGCCACAAGGGAAAAGGAAAGCAGGAAATGTGGAGGAAGAAGGTCTCAAAAAAGTGGAAAATAATTTCTCCATATTCCTATTCTGAGTTTCTTCTTTATGAACATGGCATTTTCTGTCCTGCTGATGTGGCAGATGACGGGCTTTGGAGAGTGTTCCTCAGGTCTGAAATCATTGATTAAAACTTGCATAAATAAGCAAAGCAATTTTACATCTGTTTCCCAGGTACAGCAGGACTTAAATCTTCTTGTCTCATTTTCTGCTGACATAAGAGCAAAAGTAGATCCAACAATAATTATGGAAAATCTTAAGGAAACAGATTTATTAAGATCCATTATAGTGGTGACCTGCTCGTAATATCTTGCAGGACCAGAGCTCAATCATGTGAAATACCCACCCACACACCCCCAAAGCCTCAAATAGACCTAAGCAAAATGTATGACGTTCCGTTTTAACTTTGCACTGCCCTTATTCATGTCTGCCATATGTAGATATAAGTGCAACATTATGCACGAGCACACATTTCACTTGAATCACGCAGAGCTGATCAGTTTTTAGTCTCTTCCTTTAGCCCGCTAATATTACTAACATTGCATTGCTACCTTTCATCAGCATAGCAAGAAAGTCAGGCCAGATCTCCACCAGAAAAAGTTTTTTACTCTAACTCTAGCAGTAAGGACCCTACAATAAATGACACTCACACTGGCCTGCTAAACTGTTTAACCAGTATAGTACATACCAAGCTAAATAAGCTATCCATGGTTTTTTATCTGGCATAACAATATGCTAATGGAAAAACACATTTTGCACTGACAAATTCCCAAGAGATGCTCCTTATATGGGCAAATTCACAAGCTACCAGAAATTATCTGTTTCCGAAAGGCAATATTAAAGACACCACAACCTAGAACTTTGTAATACAAAAAAAATACAGCTGAATATTCTGCACCAAATACACAAAGTCTCTCTCTTTACAGGTAAAGGAAAATCACCAGTGATTCATAGTTAAGGACCATTAACATACAGATGATAAGTTCTGCTAACCACCAGCGTAAGGCATTGATACCTGCACAGTTTGAAGGAATCCACTGCATAAGTTCAGTCCTCTTCAGTCTTTTACAGCTGTATAATAGACATGTGGTCCAGAAAGTTGATAGGACAACTCATGTACTGGAAGCTATGAAATACACAGCTCACAACACACAGAAAATACTTACATAAAACCTTTGGTAGCAGAGATCAGAACTACTTAGCTCATGAGAACAGAGCAGAAGATACCACCAGCTTCCTACTTTCCTGCAACACTAGAGAATGTTTTTTCCCTTTCAACCTGAAGAAATATGTCTTCATGGAAAGCAAAATATAGGATCATAAGAAATGTCAGAAGACCTCATGGCCAATATATTACCCTGAGCTATGGTGAGGGAAGTGGTGGTGTAGAATGGTACTCATGGCCAAATTTTCAGGAGCTCAGCACGCAAAATGCCAAGTTGCTTTAAAAATCAGACTGCTTCTTCTGGAGTCTAGCTGGGAGATGATTTCTTTTAAAAATCTGGCTGTAATAATGCACAAACAATGTTTTTCTAGTAAAAGAGCCACTGTTGGCTGAATGTTTAATTTATGTGCATTTAATCATCCAAGATAATACAGTAAGTCTTGTTGAGTACAAGATGTGAGATCAGACTGCTGCCCATATGTAGAGAACAAATTCGTATTAACCACAGTAACACATATGCCTAACTTGGCCAAACCTTTTAGCCAAAATCTGGGACTTGCTAACGTATCAATATGGAAGACATATGTTCTTCAGGGTATAAATTATGATGCTTTTCATCATATTACTTGTGCAGTCCAGTTTATGAAGTAAAGCAGCTTAGCAGGGCTTGTTTGGATGGATGGGAAAAGCATGAATCATAAGTGAAATT
Source organism: Phaethon lepturus (assembly GCF_000687285.1). Classification (NCBI taxonomy): domain Eukaryota; kingdom Metazoa; phylum Chordata; class Aves; order Phaethontiformes; family Phaethontidae; genus Phaethon; species Phaethon lepturus. Next base: position 30,681 of record NW_010511114.1, on the reverse strand, counting down.
CCCATAGCTCTTGTTTGATAGACACCTAGTTACCCCGAGCAATGTGGGTTAATAGAGCTAAGCTAACAGTTGAGATGAGCAAGCCTTTCCATACTGTGTCCCATCTGGAAACACAGGTGACACAACTTGTCTGTCACAGACTTGCTGTCTTTATTACACTCAATTTAACCAGAGAAATCAGAGCTTCTATAAAATAGCTGTTATAAAAACAATTGTATACATTTCACTAGACAATTATGAGCCTTCCTTACATTATTTCACTGCTTGTGGTAAGCATTTTTCAGGCAAAGCAATTAATTAAATTAATGGTTTAAAATATGCAGGTGCTGTGCCTTGATTTTTAAAATTCCTTCTTCAAGCTATTTATATGCTGAATATTATAGTGCTAGGACAACAGATTCCCTGGATACTACCAGGAATATATAGCCATTTACAGAAAATTTCTACCACCACTTCCTTTAATGAGCATTGCTTCTCCAACCTGAACTCCAAAAGACCATTCCTCACAAATAGCTGTTAATTCTGAAGTACTTACAGATGCCATCTGCCATTCCCATTACCTTAGTTGAGTAAGGCCATCATATACGGATAAAACAGATTCCATGTCACATTTATGATTTGAGAAAAACAAGCACTGCAGAGCTTTTATTTGGTGTTAACTTGAACAAAAAAACTAAATTAACACCGTGACTACTGCAGACTCCACTTTGGTAAGAAAGGTGTGAGATTACAGTTTATCCAGCCCAGCACTATGGACCTTATGCTTATTATGCAGGATTTGCAGCCTAAAATTTAAAGACCAGACGGGCAATCGAAAACTCCAACCCGTATTCAACAGGAATGTATCTGTCAAAGGTCTTTCTTGTTGAAAGGCACAGAGAGAGAAAGATGTTGACTTTTCAGCATCCTTCACTGTAGATGCTCAGCGGATGCTTGGGTTGAGACTGGATGGGAAATGAGACAGTGTCGTATGTGCTCTCCTCACTGCCGGCATCTTGGCAGGAGGGCTGCAGGCAAACCGCAATTCGTCCTCCAGCACCAGCCCAGAGCTGAGAACGTGGGGCAGCTCAGAGCACAGACCTGGGCACAAGCCCACGAGCCAGGTTTAGGTCTGGATGCAGTGTATTTATGCTAACATGGCATTAATAGGAACTACTAACCCAGAAACTTCCTCTGTCTTAGCCGACAGCTTTCCCTGTGCACCAACGAGACCCGCTGAGAGCTGGAGCTACGCCGCAGCTGAGCCGACGGACCTACGTGGTGCAGGTCCGTCACCTCTTATCTCTGCCGCTCCGAGCAGCTCTGCAATTGCCAGCCTCCCAGCACCCGTCTGTCCTTGAAAACTGACACGTCTCCTCACCCTGCTCAGCATTTCTTGTTGGAGATGCGATGCAGCGAGCTTGTAAGCTCGAGGAGTTTCCCTGGTACAGCAGAGAGGAGCAGCCTTATAGCCACGAAAATACCTGGCGTTCGCTTAGGTGTCCAGTCCGCCTTTGGCTCCTGAGTTGAGGTAGGCAACGTCCTGAGCGCAACAGGGTTAAAACCGATCTGACAAATGAGGTAAGGCATGGAAAATATGAAGACAGCTATTTGGTAGCACATCTGAACCCTAGCACAGCAATACCATCTGCAATCACTTAGAAGTGCCCCAGTAAAGCGCAGCCGGAATGCCTGGCTAATAAAGTGTCAGCAGCAGGGGGATTACGAGGGAGATTTACAAGAGTGCATGAGTTTAGTTGCTGCTGGAGACATCCGATACACTCCGTGTTTGATTCCAGGCTTTGAGACGGCAATGAAATAAGCCCGCGGACTTGTGTCGAAAAGCAGTTTGAAGCGAAGACTTCTGTCCCGCGTACCGCAGGAGCCCCGGCAGCGCCGCGTCTCGGCCCCTTGCTTGCCAGACGGCTCTGGGGCAGGGTGCTGCTCGCACCTCGCTTCCTTAAACAGCGGCAAAGGTAGGCAGAGAGGCAAACTGCCTGGCTCCCCAGCTGCTGGGATGACAGTCCTAAGGGAAGGCCCGGGATTAAGGCTCTGATGTGACATGCCGCTTTCTCCTTTTCCCCCTCCCGCCAGTTTGCGTGCAACAGAGTATAAACCGTTAAGCTTGGGCCAAAACTTGCAAGAGCTATGGGGAGGTAAGAGCTGAGGATTTTTCTCAGGCTCATTTCTAATTTTTCAATAATGGTCTTAAACTAACATATGATTGCTATTTAAATCTAAACTAGATGAAGCGTGAGTAAACATACCGCAGTGAACACATCAGCCCTGCAAAGCTTGATTAGAGGAACAACTGCTGCTTTTTCTGTCTCTAAGAAGTGATGAACTTCCCAGCTATGTTTTCAAATGTGTTTTCCTTTTATGAAGTGGACTTTCCAGGAGGCAATTAGAATGGTTTGGGCAAAAACAAAGAGCAAAATATTTTCCCTTCATTGTCTAAAACAACATAAATAAGTACTGAGCTTATTACTCACCGCCTTAGTAAATGAGAAGAGAAAACATTGTGTGCTTTGTTTCTGCCTCTGACACATAGATGTAAAATGGGTAATAACCTCAGCCGCAGCTATGTCACTTATGACAAAGCTGGCCTATGGCTCCAGTGGAATCACCTATATGATAAAGCTTTGCATGTGCTGAAGTGTTTGCAGGACGAAGCTCCTCACCACCTATATATCAGACCTCCTCTTGGCAGTTCATCAGACTGACGGCCCAGCAGCCCAAGTGCCCTGTTGAAGATGTGAGGGAGTATGAAAGCAGAAAAGGAATGGGAACACGGAATGCACTTGCCCAACCTAAGAAAGTAATTGGAGATATTGTTCACTCTGGATATTCATCAAGCCTGGAAGCTAAATTCTGGCCCCATGGGAGCTGGTGGCAAACCTCCATTGATTTCAGTAAGGTCAGGATTTCACTAGTGATTTATGGAATGAACTAACATGACATTTTAACAATCAGTTTTAGTAGTTGGAAGTGTTATTCATTGCAGAGGTAAAGCATTGTTTGATTTTATGTGACAGTGTACCTTTAAAAACAGGCAACCTGCAAAGCAACAATATAAAATGCAGCACTTAAATTACCTTATGATGGGGAACGACACCAGGGAATGAAACCAAGGAAATGTTCCCTTTCATTCCTCTCATACTTTCAAAAGTCAACAGTTATGAAGACAGTATTAGTGGTAAATTTAAATCACCTTTCCTCAACTTCAGAGCTGTTTGTTTGCAGTTTCTTTCATTTCTGGCAAAACACAAGGGCTTGTTTTTCAATACGGACTATGCATTTTTCTGAGCAAGCATGACAATCCACCAACACACGTGAGTTGTTCATGGGGTGTTACAGGACAAAGAAGAAAAACCAGGTCTCCTATTCAAACACGTCTGGCTGAATATATACATCAGTAATAGCTATAATAATCTCTTTGTAAACTCTGTTGTTAACTCTCCCATTCATAATAATTTCCATTTTCAGTTCCAGGTTAAAACAACACCAGGAGAATTATGTATTAGGTCTTCAGACAACTTAAAAAATTTTCAGACCTTCATGAAAGAATCACTTGCTTCCTGTAAAAATGAGATTTCTCTGCTTTAAGATTTGCTGCTACTGTGAACCAAAAATGCTCTAAGCAAGGGCATAACAGCGTATTTACAAATAGACAATAACTTCTTGTATTATATTAGCACATTTTGATTTATGACTTGTTTTTCCTTTGCTCTGTTTTGGTTTGGGTGTTTTGTTGGTTTTTTTTTTTTTTTTCAGAGCTTATATTTGCCATTAAAGATGTGGCTGCAGGAGGAGAACTGGAAGGTAGCTCTATTTGACTTCCCCAGCCACAGATCGGGACCAGAACACATTTACCCCATAACAGTAGATAAACTTGCCCATTTCTCCATGCTCAGGGCGGGTGCTGGTTTGGTTTTGAAGCTTTTCAGCAGACTTTCTTTCCGAACCGTCAGCCACGCCGAGCTCTGGCTGCTCCGCGCCCGCCAGGCTCAGCCGCAGCTCTCCAAAGCAGCGCTTACGTGACTGCAGCAGCAAGATGGAGCAGCGCGGACCCAACCAGCTCGCCAACGTGCTTTGGAGTTTGAAAAGCTTAAAGCCCGTTGTTCCTCGCCCCCTGAAGATCACCGCTTTAAATCAGCGAACTTGGTCTGAAGGCCACAGAGGATAATAGTGCTGACGGATAGGACTGTCCACTGGTGTTTGTGGGTTTTGAAGGGACTCGGTCGGTGCTATGTGTGACGCTTTCTTGGCGAGTTTCCTTTTGAGGGTTTTAAATTGCAGCTCTGGGGAAAAAACCTCTCACAATAATAGGGGTTGATCATGTTTTTTCACAGCTCTTTTCTTAATATTTTGGTAAATTAACTTCTAAAGAAACTTAATCAGGAAAGCCCTTCATTCTGCCTTAATTTTTAAAAGAAGTCAGCAGTGTTCCCAGTTTTCCTTTCGCATGCCTGTTAGCTGTGTTTTCATAACCCCACTATCGTGCTTCTGCGTGTTAAGCCATTCCTGATCATCTATGCTGCATTTTGCATCAACACAAAACAAAGGATCCAGCCCTGGCAGAGGCTCGGGGCTTCCTCACTCTTAATAAGCACTCTCCAGCCCAGTTTAGCTTTTAGTTGCCATTAAAAGCAGCCAATGATTCAGAGGATGAAGCCCTGCAAGCACGTTGATCTTGTAAATTGTTCCTTTCGACCAAAGCAGGAGCGATTCAAAGCAGTCACAGGTATGCCTGGATTCATTCAACAGACCCGTTCTTCCAGTCCTTTAGAATTGTCATTTTGTAATTGTCCAGGAAAATTTATTGTTTCTTTCAAAACAATGAGGAAAATAAAAGCCTCGTTCAAAATCAAATGACTTTAAATAACCAGGTTTGCAGTAAGGCAAACTGCAGCCTGGTCCTGCCGTCTTGACTCAAGTCCTGGGTAAGCATTAGAAAAATCAACTCTGTTAGTGGGTAAGCGACCCCTCCAGAGTTTAGATAATTAGAGCTGGTTGAAATTTCCCACTTAAAATGCTTTTATTTCTATTTAAAATGACCCCTTGGAAAACAGCCAAAATATCCTCAGAAGATTTGGGTTTTCTTTGTCAAAATCTAACCTTCGCAATTTTTTTGTATTACCAATATCAGCAGAGAAAATAATCATATTTGTTTATTGTCATTTTATTTACTTGGCCACTCTCTAACTTTCCATGATTGGCCAAGTTTGGAACGTTCACCAAACATGAAACAGGAAAAAGGAAATTATCTAAATACCATCCATTTTGTGGTGTAGAATAACAAAAAAGGACAAAACAAGATGAAGTAGCAAGTCCACAGCATTCCAAATCTCTGAAAACTTTTTGAAGTATTGAAAATATTGTTTCCTGAACTCCACAGAGTTCAAGGAGGTTTAGGCTTTTGAAACTTCCCATAAAATTTTCTGTTTGAGAGCTGCTGGGATCATAATATCAATGTAATTTCATGTAATTGATTATATGTTCAGAAAGAGACCTGTGTTTGAATGCATCGTAAAGGGGGAAGTTTTCTTCTGTTAAACAGAAGGTGAAGAAAAATTTTATCACAGAGGATGCTTGGTCTGGGACTAGGGTCTGTTTGGGGTGCACAGCTTTTATACCAGTCACTGGAGTCGATGGGGTCACTTGTAGCAGGGACCTAGGAGAGAGATGGAGACACTTGGCTGGTGGGTTTTGAAGCCATATGCCAAACCACCAAGAAATGCATTCCCTGCTTCCCCCCGTCCGTCTCCAGCACCTGACTCTCAGCCAAAAACCTGTCCCCTGTGCCACTTTCTGCCCTTCTCCTTGCACCTTTGGTCAGGCTCACAAGCTTCTTCAGATCTCCTAGCTCATCCCCCAGCTACAACACCCTCTCTGCTGTCTTACTGGAAGGAAACATTTACATCTTCTTCATGGCTCAGTCCCTCTGGAATATTTTTTTTCTTGCTTCGTTTTTCTTACCATCAGGAGTAAAAGCGAATCCAGCAGCGCCTCAGCACTGCTCAAGATGGATGTTCGCCAGGCGAGACATTTCCTACCATGGGCTGCAGACAGCCCTCGCCGCCGCGCCGTGCAGTCCCCGCCGGTAAGACGGACATCGCTCAGGCCAGCGGGTAGCTCGATACTTTCACCTCTGACACCGCCGAGCAGTAGGGAAACCCCTGCTTTCCTGCCCCCGGAGACTTTCTGACCACCCCAAGGCATTGAGGGAGAATCTGTAAACTACTCCAGATTTGTTCGTAAAGTTTTGTTCGTAACTCCCCTCTGGCCAAGGAAAGACCGAACGCAAACCCAGCTTGATGCCAGAACAAAGTGATTCAGATGAGTGCGGGTTCCCGGCGGCACAAAGCATCGGCACCGTCAGGAGATGACACGGCAGCTCGCCGTGACTTTCACTATCTGATCAGACAATTTCTTAATCAGCAGAGACAGTGCTCGCTGTCAAAAAAATGTCAGATGAATCAGCTCTCATCTGCGGGGAACAGGTTCTGCTTTTGCAAAACTAATGGGTGTCCAGTTGTTTTCCATATTCATCGTGCTGCACAGCACTTTCCTGCCGTTCCCAGGCTCTCCCGGCCCTCGTGGCTGCAGAGGCTCGGCACACAAATGCAAACGAGGTTTCAGCAAGGGAAATCAAAGCTAGCCAGGGCAAAATTACTCTTGTAAGTGGAAGCTGGATATTCAAGCACAGTGGGAAGGTTGTGATTATAAGCACCTGCATTGGCTTTTTTAATATTTCAGCAATAGATGTGAAAAATACAACCTCTTATTTAAAAGAAGGGAGCGTTTCAAGTAACAGATTTGGTATTGGACAAGTAATAGATGTCAATAATTTCCATAATAAACATCCTCTATTTAGAATTAGGAGTAGAAACGGTCAGCTTAGTTAACATAAAATTAAGACATGATTTCTCAACTCCTCATGAGCTTTGTGTTTTGCTGAAGTAGTTGATGAACCACTTTTGCCTCTAATAAAGTACATGTATTTGCATATCGCGACCACAAGAGAGAGCTTTAGTGTTGGATGTCGTGCACTGCTGTGGCAGAGGATTCAGGCAGTTCAGTGGTCCTGTATTTTTAACCGGCACTTTTTAAGCATGGTTAGGATATCAAAGCAAAACATCCAGTACAGACAGCAAAACAATTTACACAATACAGACAGCCTCCACGTGTCCTGAAGCACAAGCGTTTGAGAGACAGGTTTTCAAAACTGTCTGACATTTAGAAACTGGCAGTTTTTGCCCAGCAGAACAAGTTCCTCTCAAAACCTGATCCTAAAAATTTACAAGCAGTCTCAAGAAGACGAGATTTGACGAGATGTTTCCAAAAAGAAGGTGTGACATCCATTTTAGCTCTGTCTTTACAGACTGGGCTGGGCGATATCATCTTCTATATAACCTTATATATAAAATTTGTATATAGCCATATATAAGTGTGTATATACGTGTGTATATCCAATCTTTTCCCTACACCACCCTCCTCTGCTTTAACAGCCTCCCAGTTCTGGCCTGCTAAGCAGCTAGTCTAATTCCATTCAAATCCTTACCTAAGACTAATTTCTCCCATGATATCCATAAGGACTTTAATAATAATGATTATACTGCAGTCCAACCATCTCAAGCTCTCCACCCATCTCCTCCCTATTGTGTATTACCTTCCACTCATTTTCTCCCAGATAAAACAAACTCTTGAGGGCAGAGACCTGCTGGCTCTTCTAGTCGTCTTCTGGGTGTTGTAAAAGTAATAAGGCAATATCACACATAAAGCACAGTATTCAAATGATACTGAGTCAGATGTAAATGAGGAAAAGCAGGTCATTCAGAGTTACCTCACCATGAAGTGTCTAGATGCATTGCATTCCTG
>NW_010511114.1:22348-22790 GCF_000687285.1 Phaethon lepturus | reverse complement strand
CAGCTTCCCGGATATGGTATGTAATGAAAATGGTGAATAATCTTGTGTGTATTATACCTTTCATCCTAAAGAGTACTCAATTACTTTACTAATTGACTGTGCAAAGTGTCTACATGAGAACCTCTTTGCTCATCAGCGAAATGCAACCAGGGTGCCGGCAGGAGCACAGGGCCAGCACGATTCCCAGGAAGCCTTGAGACAAAGTCATGGGCTCTGAGGAAGGAAGAACAGAGAATGAAAAGGAGAGATTTGGAAATGACCTTTAACTTGATGTTTCCCTGCCTTTGCCCAGTTTCAGCAGAACAACTGTTTGATTGTGTGCGAGACGTGCATTTGCATGCAGTCACCATTAAACAGACCAGATCTACAGTCGCTGATGCAGTACTGGGAGTCACTCCTTCCCTTTGCACTGAAATAAGAGGTCTTGGCCTGATCCTGGAAC
>NW_010511114.1:15893-22330 GCF_000687285.1 Phaethon lepturus | reverse complement strand
CAGCAGGACCAGCCCTTAACTGTAGCTCTTGAAATACCACACTGCAGCAAGTATTGGCAAAGGTTGCTACTTGCTATAGCTATGTATTCATTTGTTTTTAAAACATAGCCTCTGGATGTTTCTGAGTTACTCTTTTTTTATATCATTAATTATTTTTAACTAACACCTCAGAAAGCTTCCTTAAACTTGTAGTCGCCTATTACGTATCCGGAAATATGAGAACAGCAAAACCTTTCCCTAGACAGAACATTTTTTCAATACCAAAGCACTTGATGGTGCAAGTGATTTTACTATCTGTCTTACAAACCGGGAAACTGAGGCACAGAAGGTGAAACAACCTACACAAAACCAACTAGCCGCTAAAAGCAGATGAATCACCCAGGGTCAACACCAGCTTTTGAAAAGATGTGCTTCTTCCAAACATGTAGAGTACCAATGGCTGCTTCAGAAAGTGCCCCCGTCCATTGCTCGAGCCCTACTTACAGCAACAGGATTTTGAATAGTTAAAGGTATCTGTGCTCGCAGATCTTATTGTAAGCATGGAGCCAGATACATCCTCTCATTTTTTAACATGCATATGCGTCTTCTAACAGGCATTGTCTATCTCTTCATCTGTACCACACTCATCAGATTACACTATCTGAAACTTCTTTTTCCCCCAAGAGATCATAAAAGTTTCAGCATTTACTCAAAGTGTTTTGTCGTGTTTTCAATTTGACAGACTGTGCAATGGCTCCAAAGATAACACGGCAGCTGCCAGTGCTTCTCGTATGTTGAGCTGAATTGTAGATGCCTGTCTACAATGGCATGTTTCCTCAGTAGTTTCAGGTACTCTGAAACAGAATTTTCCAGTCTTCTCAAAGATATGGGATGGCCAGCAGCTATTCAGGTTACACAACAGTGACATTTTTGAAAGTCAAGAAGAGGCAAAACAATAGTCCTTGCCGTGCAGACCCTCCAGCAGAGCCCTCCTCCAAAGCACCTTTGGTTTCCTCACCTCTCTACTCTGCTCAAAGCCTTGAGTTAGTAGTTTGTTGCCCCTCCTCGCTGCTTTGCCTCCTTTCTCGCTCTCAAAGGCTATGGTTTTGCTCACTCCCGTGGCTCTTGGTGCTGAGGCTTCAGCAGGGGACTTGTGGCCTCGAGGTGAGGCTCTCCAGTCTTTCTGAAGGTGCTGGGAGTGGGTTGCTCAGACGATGAGATGTCAAGAGCCAGAACTGCCTGGGACATTTTCTCCTGCTTCCCATCCCAACATAGCAGCCCAGTAATTTCTCCGGCTCCTGGAAGTCCTTCTGCCATCGCATGGAAAGGGGCTGTTTTCATTTATACATCTCCGGCGCAGGCAGTTCAGCGCGGAGGCAGAGGGCAGGGTGCAACAGTAATTTACACACCATAAACTTTTGTAGGTTTTATTCACCTCATTGGTCTGGTATTAAACAGCATCGCGTGGCGACTGTGTAAGCTGGGAGCAATGGTGCCGGCTGTTGACTTGGTGCACGCTCGGCCACGCAGGAGTTTACACCTCCCTTCCCGGTCAGCTGGGGCGAGCGGCTGAAGGGAGGAGAGGCTTGTGGTGGAAAAGAGGTGGGAACAGCACCTCCACCTCATGAGCAGTCTTATGTATTTATTACTGTAATACTTAAAACTCTGCTAGGAGCTGTACCTACGTAGCTATCTATACACAAAGATGCAGTCCTTGCCAAAACACAAAACTATGCAGAATTTTCCAGGAGTTGATGAAGGTAAAGGAAGATCCCATCAGGACGCATAAGACAGTGACTCGTATGAAAAATTTCTCAGCGTCCATCTTTCCTGATCAGTGCGAAAACTCTTGGGAATAGCAGTATTTGGGCTGTAGAGTGTGTTTGAAATGGGAGTCTAGAGAAGTGAAGAAAGTGTGATTCAGACTATTTATCCAAATTCCACAGGGTACATGGTGATTCACTTTCAGGGAATCCATGTATTGATTCTTTTGTCCCATGCGTGACACACACAATTTAATAACGAGGACAGAAAACTAAAAGCAGAAGCAAAACAGGCTTCATTAAGGGGTGTTATCAGAGGAGCAAACCTGCAGAGGAGATGCAGAGTTTTACCATCTGCAAAAAACAATGCAAAACTTTTTGCCAGAAAGGCTCCTGCTCCAGCAATTGCGGTTCCTGGTGGGATCATTCCCCTCCAGTTCCCATGGAGAAAGGTCCCAAGAAACAGTGCCCTGAGTTAGCTGTTTAGGATCATCTGTGTGAGTTTTAGATGATCTTTTCTGAATTTGATTTCGGCCAGTAGCACAGCTAATGAGTTAATCAATCAGCATAGGCTTTATGCTTTTTTTGCCTGTTGTATCCCAGCTAGTACCAGAGGGTTCTTTCGTAAGCCCTAAAGATATTCTTGCCTAGAAGAAACTGCACTGGATAAGTGTATTTTTTTTATTTTAGGCAAAGAAAAGGAAAATGTTAAAGCATTATTAACAGCTCAGCCTTTTCTGTACCAGAAAGCAACTCTAACATAGAAGAGCTGCATCTGAAAACAAAGTGTTTTTAATGCTCCTGCATTGCCTCACCTGAATAATAGCATTCAGGGCTTTGTTTCAAGACTTAATTTGTTATAGGAAGTTAAAAAAAGACATGCACGCAAACAACCCTATGGAAACTTTTGCCTACAGTAAGTGTCAAGCAGAAGGAATGTTATTGATTGCAATAGATTTACACCCATACTGAATTTGGCCAGCTGGTCAAAAGTCTAGTGGGTGTGTAAATGGGGAGGTGAAGTGGGGAATGACGTACGTAGTGGTTTATCTGGAGTGCGGAGCCGCAAAATGTTGTAGTTACACTTAGGTTTTATTAAAAATGCCATTCTAACGAGCCCTAGTGGCCCCAGCACATGGAAAGTGGCTTGCTGTGTTTTGAATGGCACTGAGTAACACCCCAGGGCCTTAAATCAGTTCAAGATGTGTTGGTGGCGTCTGATGTTAAGCATAGAAGGGAAATTCAAAGCAATATAGATTTAACCTAGGGACCCTTCTTTTGCCTGATGCTTATCAATAATGCAAGCGTAAGTAAGAGCCAGAAGAAATTTGGTACCGAGGCAGAGTATTATATGAATGTGTGATTTTATTAGTAATATTTTTACTGTGAGGTGTGGATAACCAATCCAAGCAACAAGACATTGAAGTATGGACGACAAAGAGATAAAGTCAGATATTCTGTCCTGTGTATTTCTGCAGACACCACTTGATGTACTGTGCCTGGGGAGAATTAAACTGGGGGAAAGAAAGGAACAACTATTTTTTACAGGGCAAATGGAGGAAGAAGAAACAGCCATGGAGTGAGTGGGCAGAGAAGTCCTGCTACACATCTCAAGTCAGAGAGGTGGTTGAGGGATTCATTACAGTGCAACAGCTGACCACAGAGGATGCTGAAGACAAGGGAAAAAAAGGAAAATGTCAAAATACTGCTAATCCCAACTATAAACTCACATGTTTCTTTGAATTTATATGCAATGGCTTGCTAAGAAATGTAAGTGGAGTGCCCATGTCATGAAGGGTGAAGAAGATGAGCCCTATGTCTTTAATCCAGGGCTGTGCTTCCAAACCTTGTCATAGCTGGGACACTTCTACAAGAATGTCTCAATGTCTCATCTGTTTTTATAGGACAGTGAAAATTATGGTTTCAGAGGTATTACTAATGCCAAGAAGGATTTGCCATGTATTTGGATTTCACATAAGCTGCACCTATTTGCCACCTTCCAGAATCAAACCTTTGCATTCCAGGCTCTGGGATGAAAACCAGAAGACTGTGGTGCACCTCTAATGCCATGTCCATGGCATGATGAGCTTGGATGATTTAATTTGTCAGTGGCCATAATGGCAGCAGGAACTTGAAATCTGCTGAAATCCTGAATGTCCTTTACTCTCTATCTATGTGGTCTGGAGACAGACAACCACTGAGTCATGAACAGCAATCATGAACTTATGAGATGCAATTAGAAGGGAACCCCAACAACCACCTAATGAAATGCCAAGGACTTGGCACAAATACTTCTGGTGATACAATGAAGGAGGAGTCTTAAACTCTTACCTTAAGCATTGCTTGCTTCCTTCCCACACTGACAACTTTAGCAACAACGTGACTTAGAGTGTCTAATTATAGGATAATTATTGTTGTTGCATTTGTAAAGGTCAGTCAGTAGAAGCTAGGACCCTAAGGGAATGGAGACAAGAAAGGTGAAGAAGGAAATGGGAGGAGCAAGGTTCATGGGCTTTTTGACCAAGTAGAAACAGAGAGGGAGATATGGCCTTTCTCTGTAACTGGACCACAATTCGTAGTCATGTAACATTAATGGTTTGTGCTCACGACTAAAGGCCAATCCTCTCCCGGTATAAATGTGAGCTAAGATTCAGGCCATGTCTTTTGCCTTTCTCCATACCTACGATGCCAAACAATGAAGCCACTGTGCAGATATGGCCAATTACAACCCAGATAGGTCATTGCATCTGAAATTGTCTACTGTCCTTTCCTGCGTCCATGCTGCCTCAGTACAAAGGAGGCAGTTTCTGGGCTGAAGCTTCATTTTTGCTCCTGAGAGTAAGGAGAAGGTAAGAACTGGTGAAGGGAGGAAAGACAACTCCAAAGATAGCTAGCATAAAAGCACAGGGAAAGTGGACTCGGAAACTGAACAGCATTAGTAGTACTCCCATATTCAGTGATTACCACTTCAGAAAGCAGAGAACACAGTTCAGATTGATAAATTCAATCTCCTTTTGAATCCACAAGGAAGAAATCAGCCATGCTACAGACACACTGATGATCTTGTTGCTCTTTTTCCCATCTGAGCTTCCTGCCCATTTTTTGGCACAGAGATGTGGGGGCCACCAAGCAGAGGGTCACCTATGTTTTTCAGCGTATCTGCATTTGAGTCTGTGAAGTGAAGGCTAACATCTGTCACTCAGGTACCCAGTGCATCCTGTAGGCTTTAGTATATTCTTAAACATTAGTTCATTGGAGGGAAGTCTTCTGTGACCTTAACCAGTGAGTAAGTAAATAAATAAATACACCTCTGCAGAGATGCTGCTCTACATCCACCTCAAGAGCTTCGGATTTCACTGGGAGAAAACATGAAGCAAGACTGCAACTAGCAGAAAGGAATACTTAGATTCAGGTAATCATCAGGACAGAAGTAGGAGATACTCATTATTTGGACTCCTGTTCCATGTATGAATAATTGCCTGATCCTGGAACAAAAATTAATTTATTTGGTGGCTATAACAAAATGATAAATTGACAACAATAGTGTTGCCAGGAATCTTGAACTTGTCTTGTGCAAATAGGATTGGTACACCTAATTTATTTTTTGTAAGACTTCAAAGAAAATAGGTCAAAATTCCTCACTGCAATTAGTTCAACTTAGTATATGCATCTTTGATCTGTTAAAATATAATTATACTTTTCTAAATTATCCTCATTTCATTGAAGCTGGCAAGATATGAAAGTATGGATGAATCTGAACCTAACTGAGGTCCTCCAGGGAGCTGTCTTGTTATAAACACGTGAGGTGACAGCCAGGGTAAGTCCATTCCTGATGAGCCAATGCAATTTCTTTACTCCTACAGTATTCATTTAGGATTTCTGTCACTTCCACACCAGTAGGATGAAAAAAAAGTCTAAAAAAGGAAGTATATAGCTTTTAGATTTGTCAAAAATAGGTTGAACATTAGTTTAGCTTGAGTCCATCTGTATGATTTTAGCACTCTATAGGAATTATTTCCTAAATACAGAGCAAATTCAGGGCATGGTCACAGAATACTTGTCTGAGTAGCTGATTTCAGAGCACTATAGGAATTTACATTAATAAGAATTATCAGATCAGTCAGACATAAATTCTAGCCCTGCTGTTGTCCTCTTCAGGCATCCTAAACTTCTAATTACAAGTCCATTTCTAAGGACATTCCTGACCTTCAGCATTGGACTATATTACGCAAGTAAACAGAAGAAGTCATCTCCATAAAATGAAGAGAAAGGAGAGCTTCCAAGGTTAAATTTAAAGGGCTAAAATGATTCAATGGGAAGAGGAACAGCAGCGTTCTGGATAGATTGGTCAAGTCAAGGAGAGAAAAACTTATTTTCAACTCTCATGACTCATGAGAAAAGTACAGGAATGAGAGCTAGAATGGAGAAATAAACAATATATATGTACAAAGAGGATAAACCAGGGGGATTAGAACTCTAGATGAGATACAAGTACCCTTATTTTCAAATATCAGTTATATTTATGAAAAGATGATGAATTTTTGTGATTGGAGAAGGTTTTATAAGTAAAAGATATTTACAGATGTGATCTTACAGATAAAACTGTAGGGAAGGGAGATCGTAACCTATGTTTGGCATTTCTGAGTCCACTTCAGTGTTGTCCCTTGGTACCCCTGTGTGTGTGTCTAAGGAGGG
>NW_010511114.1:14950-15862 GCF_000687285.1 Phaethon lepturus | reverse complement strand
GGAAAGAGTAAATGATCCAGGTAAACAAGCACATTGTGCAACACTGCATCTGGAAAACTGTGTCAGCCTTTAACTTGTTTAACTGGCCCTCCTATGGCAGTAACACATCATTACTGCTTTCCGGTGTTTATTAATGTCATTTTTATGGTTTATTTGTAGCAAGGTTCAAATTCCATGCAAATAGACGTTTAAAAAAAATCAGGGGTTTCATAGCCTTCATTATTACATATTGTAACAAGGAGATTGCCTTGGATATGGACGGGGCAGAGAAAGAGGATAATGGACCAGCGTTTTGAATAGATTTGTGGTCTAACACAGGATCCCTACCTCATCAAATTCCCTGACATCCCATAGCTACCAAAATAAACATTCCAGTCAAACCTGCCACTTCAGACTAAGGATGCTCAGTTCTGCTGCACTAAGGATTTTTCTCTATGCTGAAATGGTCAACATACTCTGAAGAAAATTGGTGGAGATTCATTCCCAAGCGTGGTCAAATGTCCAACACTTCTCAGAATTAGTAGTCATCATTCTTTAATAATAGTGTGCAAGGCAAGACTGTCATTCCGAAGCCACTCCTGGCCTGCTGGCACAGACGGACTGCGGCATGCAGTAATGTGATTCTTCTGTTCCCTCCAAGGGAAAGGATGCAGAAGACTCAAGCATCCAAATGACTAAGCACCCACCAAAAGGAAAACTAGATGGTTAGTCATGAAACTGAGAGAGCAATCATTCACTACACGGTAAGAAAACCAATTTGCTGAGCTCAGAATTAATATGCACGTCCTGTGGAGAGCCAATAGTGAGCTCTTCAGCATTTTTTCCTCTTTTGTTTTTCTCTTATGGAGTCTGAAACATGAATGTACGCATGTCATCTTCTGCATCTAAATCAGTATAAAAAACTCACTGTAA
>NW_010511114.1:0-14919 GCF_000687285.1 Phaethon lepturus | reverse complement strand
TTCCCTACAGAAATGCAAAATGAAGAGTTTAAAAAGTGCTATATTTTATTTAATTTGAACCAACGTATTCAGTGAGTTCTCCACATACCTAGGAGAGGATACTGAGACTTTTTGTTTCCCCAGACTACTCCCAACATAAATTCAGTTATAAGTTCTCAGTCCGTAGGTTGCCCATGGTCTGGTTTCATAAATAAAATCCAAGCCTATTGGATTTATTATTATATTCCAGGTGGGAATAGGTTATGAGAGGATTAAACAAGTGACACTTGTTACCGGTATGAACATTCATCATTGCATCCCAAAGGAACAGTCTTGCTGCAAAACTTGTTTCTCCTTTTATTTTTCTTATTGTAGTTAAAGAAGGAACAATGCATTTATGGAGTTTTCTTTACAGCTAGAGTAGTCTGTAGTACTGGCTCTTGGCAGTAAGTCTTAGTTGGGACAAGAAGGGGGACCCAACTGGGCAAAATCTGCTGGGAAAGACAGCACTAAGACTAAAAATTGATTTCTCAGGAGCCGTCTTCCTTCTACTTTCATAGCTCTCTTCGGTCAGAAGGTTGAAACTATATAGGTGTTATGGTGGGATGGGGGTTTTCAGTAAAGTCTAGAGCACAGCTTGAAAATTCAACACAGAGGTTTGCTACATCCTAAAATCTTGGATACCTGGGAATTTTGGTTTAGCAATTCTAGTCTTCTATTTCAGGATGCCTTCTTTTAGAAGTTTACTTCAGGTTTAAAAGCTCATTTCAGTCTCAGCACCTCAATACAGGAAAGGAGCTAAGTCTAGGCTAAACACCCATACTGATAGAGATCTGTCAACAGGACTGTGAGACATAACCTTAGACCAAAAGCTATCAAGTTTGGCAAGTAAAACTGTTGTATTTTATTACAACATTTTCAGTTAAACTAATCAGCTTCCCTGTTTGGGTTACCTGTGATATTTTGGAACCTGCAGATCTTCACATACCCCTTTCACTCTGTCTCGAATACAAGAGGCGCTCTCAGCTGGCAGGGAGAAGATGCTCTTTGACCTCATGACAGCTGAATATATGACTTAGGGTCAGGTTTCTCCTATTGTTTCTCGTTAAGAAATCCCATTTCTGTTTCTATCAATATTCTCTGTGCCTCCTCCCAGTTACCTAACAGATCACTCAACAGAATACTTGAATGTAGCAAGTGAAAAGGATCTGAATGCAGATAATGGAAACAGTTTGAGGATTTTCAGTCACCCCTCTCAGGTATGTTAGGCTCACCTGGCCTGGCTGAAGGCTGCATCATTCCAAAAGCAGAGATTTGTAAATGCCCATTTGCTCACAGACAAGCGCAGGGGGTTTTGCAGAAGCTGTGCCAGCAGGACTGAGGTAGAAGAAGAAAACAAGCGTGCTTCACAGTCCCGGCTGTGAAGGCAAGATGACCTATGTATGTCTCTTTTTAGGACGAAATAGTGCTAGACCTCTTCCCAGATCATGCTTCGTTCCATGAGCAGCCCTGCTGACTTCACTGTGACTGTTCAGTCTGGTTAGAAGACTTACAGTCTGGCCCTAATTTCTCTGCTGCTTAATTTAGTGATGGTAAAGAGACTTAGTCAAAATATCTAAAAGCCCTAGACAGTTACTACCAATTGCAACAGAAAAACTTTGCAAAAGTAGATCAAATCTGGCCCTGTTAGACCTTGCCAGCCAATGTTTTGGCTCTGGGTATTTTTTAAGTTCCTTTCTTGTCACTCTAAATCAGATGATTCACGCTGGTAACATGTTGTATCGCTTATCCAGTAATGCAACCTAATAAAACCCTGCTTAAAACCATTTTCCTTAAAGAACCAGAAGAATTTGTTCCTTGCAGAATCAAACCTGTGTTCTTAATAAAGGCAGATTGAATAAAACAAGCCCTGTGAAGTAAAGGGACTAATTTAACAGCTCGCTGATGAAAATCTGTGGCTAGCTTCCCCCTCCCTCACCCCTTGCATGAGAACAGATGGTTTAACGCAAGTTTTGAATGCAAAGTTAATTAAAAAAAAATCCATCCCTCTTACAATCCTTGGGCTAAGTCTTTAAAAGTTCCCTGCTAAATCGGAATGCCAATGCTCTTATTTTGAGCTCTGTAATAAGGAAACAGACTCATTAATGTTCTGCAATTATTGAAGTAGAGTGATGGTCGTGGATTAGCCCTTGAATTGAACACGGCAGGCTCCCTTGGCAGCTAGACATCAGAATGGAATTTGAAAACCTCTGTTTTGTTCCATTTTCTCCACAGCTTTTAATCTGGTGCTGGAAGCAGGTACAGTCACCTTGATGGCAATGTCCCCAGAGGCAAGGAAGAGGCATTCAAAATGCAAGATCGTTTCCCATAATAGCAGCAACATACTACGTGTTAGGATTTGATTTCAATGAACTCTGCAAAAAAACCCCAAATTATTTCATCCTGGGCTGGGATATATCTATTTCTGGGATGGAAGGTAATAGTTTGTTAATGACAGCAACTCTGTATAAGAATCAGTGCAGGAGGTGAGAAAACTAACATTAAATTTGTTCCTAGCATTACTGCAAGCTCCTGCCCCAAAGACTTTCCAGCCTGAAAAGTTACTTTAAATAACTGGGAGGAGTTTGGGGTAAGTGAAAAGTAATTGCCTGAATGAGAATCATCTTGGCTTAATACGTTTAATACTTTCACAAGTCCAACATCAGAAGATGTACACCAAGTGTACCTGGAGAAGGGTTTTGTTCTACTTCATATTTACAACCGAAGCATCTCCCAACCCTGTTCCTGGAGACTAAGTCCAGATGAAAAGTCAACCCTAAAGACTCAAAAATGTTTTCTTCTGTCATTTTTTTCACCCAGCTTTCACCCAAAAGCTGATTCAGCTCAATATCCTTAATACCAGCTCTTAAGAAATTAGAAAATCCCAGGCCTACAGGGATGCCTTCTGATTATAACAGGAGTCCAAATTTATGGTGAATTTGAATAGGATCAGGTACTTCTGATCTTGTCAGGATCCTAATCAGAATAGGACCAAAGCTAATAGTTAGAGAAGTCACTCTTCAGCCCTTGTTGAAGTGTAACTTGGAGGGAGATCTAATTAACTACCGGGAGGCAGAGTCCTTCTAGTTACCTTATCCATTTTTGATCATATCTTTTACAAGCTCCACCAGCAACACTCAAAAACTGAAACAGACACTGAGCATTTGTTTCACAAATTGTACATATGAAACAGAAATATTCGGTCATCAATATGCAGACTATGAATAGAATGCATAACTCTGGAGTTGGGGCTGTTGTTGTTGGGTTGTTTGGTTTTTTTTAAGTCAGTCTTTGATTTTTGCACCACTACTTGATCATGGATTGCAAAACCCCAGGAGCAATTAATTACAGAGACAAACTCTTACCCTATTGCAGTCTAATTCCTTAATAGCATCCTTGAATCAAAGAGATGTCTAAATATTATCACACGCACCTGTGATTAATAGCTCCCACAATCAATTACAGATGCAAACATCCAGTAGCAGACTTGGCCCATAATGTGAATGGATTGAAGGTACCATATACGTGACCGAGCGTTCCATCTATTTATCACCTAGTGCTGGCATTTTATGGAGCCAAAGTTTTTACAGTTTATCCTGAACTGAGCAGACTAGCAAACAGCTTTGAAGAGGCTAAACACAATCTACAGATGATGGTTGCATAAGTATTGTTAATAACATTATATCCCTCCAGCTCAGGTGTGGCTGATACTCTACCTGATGTTTTAATTGGCACAAGGCCTCATGGTAATCATGGTTTATTGGAACCAAAGGAAGTCTTTTGACTTCCAATCTATTTTTTTCCTTCTTCATTGCTCCTCAAGTGATTTTTCTCCATACAGTAGTAACTGGTAGGAATTCTGATGGACTGTGGTGAAGAACAAAGTGCTTGCACAAAAACCCAATGGGCATAAAAAAGATGCAGTAATTAGGGCTAAGTTCGTAGCTGGGAAGCAAAGCAGTGTAAATCTCTGCTAAGTGAGAGTTGTCTTTTCTTTCTCTTCTTTCTTCTTCACCTGTAGTCTCCTTGTGATGTACCTTCCATGCTGTTGAGATCAAAACTCAATGACTTCCCACCAAAACCACAGAACCATCAGCCAGACTTGGCAGATTACAGTGAACCTATCAACCAGCATAGACTTACTTAAAATTTACAACAAAACCCCAAAACTAGTTGCATTTCACATGATTAAATGCTTAGGCAAAGAAGTTTCTCACAGCTGCAGTTACTGTGAAATAGCCCCTTTCCCCAAACTGGGGACCAAAGCACATGGCAGCAAGGTGCTACTGGGGAACAAGCCTTTGCTATCCCTCTCTCCTTTCCCCCAGCCACCTTAACTTCTCAAGATCTGGTCTTGCATCATACAGTTGTTCTGAACTGCTTCATCAGATTTTCAGAACCGCAGAGGAACGAAAGGGATTTTCCCTACCACTAACGTTGTGGGTTTGTACGTGCCTCTCTAATTCTGGGCCTTGCATTGCTAATCCCATTTTCTAAAGGACAAATTATTCCCATAAATGTTAGCTGTGGGGTCTGTGCTGGTCTCCACTGCTGCTATCTCAGGCAGAGATGTACTTGTGGAGAATTGTGGCTGGCTTAAATACATCCCAAATATGATGTAGTATGTTTTCTCCAGCTCTGCACCTCCTTAAACATTCAAAACTCAGGCAGAAAAAGTAAAATGTATGCAGACACAATAGCTTCACACAGAAGAATTCGTTCTTAGTAAGAAAGTCATACAGAATTGGTGGCCGCAGAGGTTCTCTAGGTTGCTGTCCAGACAGCAGCATTAATGACTGAAGAGCATAAATGAAGCGCTTTCTTCTCAGCAAGTTTTCTTTTCACTGATTCATTATTATTAAGGAAATGGGTGAATCAGCTAGCATAAAGCAGGGACTCATTGTGGACCTTCATCTTTTATTAGACACCTCCTGACAGAGCCTGACTGAAGCCACAAAACTGAGGTCTTCACCTGACCTTACACCGTTCCCCCACCACCCAAAGGTTGTTCAGAGCTTGGGTTCTTGTTTTGGCCTATGACAAAAGGTACACATAACAGAGGGCAGCTGTGAAATATAGATCCGAAGCCAAAGCCTGATTTATGAAAACCTCATTCAGAGCAGTCCATACGTAATGTTTTGGGCTGGAGCCATCTTTACCCAGAATTGGCATCAAGCGTTTCTTAAAGGTTCCATAAGAATTTCGTTGATTCTTTTGCTTGTTTTGATTTTTGTTTTCTCTTGTTGACTTCCCATATTCATTCTGTCTCTGCATATCCTCACTTTTTGAGGAAATAGAAGTAGAAATGCTGAAATATCCTCAGAAAGGCTTTGATTTGCTTTGATTGTTAAGGTATTTCAAGCCCAGCAAGAAGCAAAAATATTGAAAACTTTACAAAGAAGCCTGTAAGACAAGACAAAACCCCACTTCTTCCTCAGAGGTATCCTTACTATGAGTATGGCTTAACTCCTAGCAACATGAAAAATGTGGGGCTTCCTAAATCTTAAATGATTTATAAAATGTCGAGGTTTGATTGAAGCTCTGAACAAAAGCCCCAGCATATGGGTTCAGGTACAGAATAAACCCACAGTTATCACAGTCAAATCAATATTTGCACCACCCAGAGTGTGGCATCTCTCTGTGCTTTGGGAAGGAGAGACAAAAAGACTGGACTCTCCACAAAACCAAAAATACCTGCTGTTAGTATTGTTAAGCGGTGAAAGAAATAGTGAATTATGGAGTTTCAGTGACTGGGGGCAAGATCCTTCCTGGCCTCTAACTAGAGCCCACACACTCATTTTTCTCCACTTAACATACGGGCCATGCAGAATCCCAGTCCTCCACTGGGGAATATACAACATTAGTGCACCTCTCGTTAGGGGTATTTATGCTATAAAGCCCGTTTTCTGCCAAAGGGTCGTGATTCACACATCCTAAAGAGGCTGAGTAGTGTGCAGTCTGCTTCCAAGGCAGTGCCTGGCTCTTCTTGTGGGACAATATCGGTCTCCACCATTGCAAAGGACGAGATATCAAGTTTGAGTAACTTGAAAATGTTTCCTTTCTCTCACCACCATATCCCCAGCATGTTAGGTCATCTCAGAACGGTAGCGCTTGCTTAATTTTGTGTACTGGAAGGCAAGGGGGGGCATCTCTTTCTTGGCATATACAACGAACTTGACCGGTTTTCCCCAAAAGTCCTATATGGCAGCTGAGCATCTCCATTCAGAGAAAGATGGGCAGAGTTTCCATGAATCTGAAAGTGGGACTGAAATCAAAAATTATTGTAGAATTCTGCATGTGAATTAGCTCTTACACTTTTAGAGTGCTGCATTGTATAAGCAAGACCAAAGAGTAACAAGTTCTGGCTTTCTGTATGTATGTGCATGCAAGCTTAAAGTTCCATTACAACGCACTTCAGTGTTTGGCCCCTGCTTTAACCCATCTTAGAAAGTTCGTAATTTTGCTACAGCACATGGACTGTACAATAGTGTCAGTACAAAAGCTTCACTTCCTCCTAAAGAAAGCTTGTGTTGTAAACAATGCTCAGAAGGAACCAGGAACAAGAAGAGCAGCTGTATGAAAAATGTTTGCAATGCTTTTTGGTGTGTTCACTTCCCTAAGCCCCTAGTACTTTGCTATCATGGTTGGCCTGTAATTTTCAGACACTTGTGGAAATGATGATGAATCATGACGTTTTCTTGATCTCAGAGGAAAGAAAAAAACAGTAAGAGCCTACAGTAGCATCTCCTGGTTAAATATATGTTTGCAGCACAACATGAAGTGCTGGGTTTAATGAACAGCTGCAATTTACTTATCTTTTGAATGGATCACTTAAAATGCATGTTGGGAAGTACCTTTCACCAAACTGCCCATTAGAAGTGAACTACAAAGTAAATGGATTGTATATGGGAAGCATTTCTTATCTCTGTGAGTGCAATACATCACCTGCAGAGGTTTTTTTGTAAGTAGAGGATATTTAATGATGCCTTTTAAAATTCTGATAAAATTAACATGTTTTATTTTCTCCTTGCTACAAGAAGGTTGACTAACACTTAAACAATGGTAATCTGAATGGTACAGGCATAGATGTACAAATTAGATGCTTAAAATAACAGGTGAGATTCCCAATTAAGTAACTCATCCTGCTTCACTCTTTTACAATAAGACAATTAATGATACATATTATGGGACAGCTGGAAAAGAGTGTGTTTGCTTATACTCAGCATGTCAGATTAGCCTCTGGTACTTTCAAGGGAATACACTGGGTATTTGAAGGTTTGGTGGCTTGCCTTTGCTTTTTGGGAGAGCAAGGCCAGGATCTGGATCATATTTATTAAGGTTTTCTCTTGCCGAGCACAGCACAGGCAGTCAGTATTTAGTTAGAAGTAGATTATGACAGTCCGTTTTTTATCGGTATTTTGCCATCATGAAATATTCTAATGTGCTGTTTCCCTTTCGGCTCACTACGGTCATGGCTCTAATGTCACTAACGGCAACTGTTGAACAGCCTTTGGAGGCTGCAAAGGTCGTCTCCATGTCCACCACTCAGGGAGCCCACAGTTCCCACACAGCTGGAAGTTGGTTTGATGTGAGGCATGGCTCAGGAGGAGATTTCTGGTCAGAAGTCTGAAACGCAGTAACTGCCTGGCCAACAGAGTCTGCAAAAATAACCACTGGGATTTTACTGGGCAGTTCTGAGTTCCCATCTCAGAACTGTCTGCTCACACGCATTTCTCCCAAGGTCCTTTCTGAATGTGATACAGGTGTTATCAAAGCTATCACATCACCATCGTCATACCACTAAATGAAACAAAACGGGGTTTTTGTGTGCTTTATGCCTTTAATTTTAGCTATTACTTTCAGGTTTCCTGACTGCCCCAAATGAAGGCGTATGCATTTGACTCTGTAGCCAGTACAAATAAAAGAAATGAAGAAAAGCAAATATTCTGATTTACCCAGTTACTTCTACAAAGCTGTTAGGGCTGCCACCATTAAAAGATCATACTCAAGCATTAGCCTGGCATTGTCTTTGTGATGGTACCAGAAGTAGACACATGCATCAGACAAGAACATCCTTTTTACTCCCTGCACATTCTTTTCAGGCAATAGCTATTACCCCAGTGACTCATGGACAGTTAAACCGCCATCACCATCTCAAGGAACAGAGCAACAATACCTGTTGTTAGGCTTGGCAGGATCCATTAAGCTCGAAGTGATGTGTCCTATTTAGTGATGACAGCCAAGTTCAATTAAGTTCCATCTGACATCTCTTTGGATGCTTCTCCAAACTTTATATGACCCTCCTGGCACTGTAAATCTCACAGAAGTGGCTCTTCATGAAGTTTTTGTTAGAATTTTAGTTCTGGATGGGCTGGGTGTGAGAGTGAGAACAACCTTCCACTTCATACACTGGCACTCCTGCTTCTAGAAGCTTTAAAGCAAGCAAGAAGAGGAAAACCACAGGACAACTTTGAGAAAAGGCAAAAAATGTGCATTTTGCTTCACATTTTGGGCAAAAGATCATGGGGGGGTAAAGGGAATGGCTGTCTCATTTTATCTGAGCTGACTTCTCATCTGCTACTTGAGCCCCTCTAGTTTTTCTCCTCACTAGGAAACAGCTTGGCTACGGCCATTGCCTGACTGGTGAAGTCAGGGTCAATTTTTTCCATCTGGACTGCATTAAGCGTCTTCCATTTGCTCATCTCCCTCCCCCCAAACCACCCCTGGCTCCTCCCCGGCCTCCCTTCTAATGCTGATGTGCTGCCAGGCATGTTCCGTTTCACCCACAGCCAAAAGGCAGCTCCAGTAGGATCTCATTAATTCACACTAATGATGGGGAATTTGGCAAATTAGTGAACTGACTTGATCCTGCCATTATTAATAGCTTTGCCACTGACTTCAGGCAGAACAAGTTTGAGTCACTGAATTGATAGCTCTCCTCGGACACCAGAAGAGATTATGTTTTATGAAACAGACTGATTTTTGTTTGGATGATTAGAGTTCAGTGTTATGCTGGTACTATAGCAAAAGCAATGAACTCTAATTAGTGTGATGGTTTACAACAGCTTTTCAGCTATTAAATCTCTGTAGAAAGGAAATGAAAGCAAAAAGATGAGGTTTTCTTCCCAGATAGGAGAATGCAGGAACTTGCACACTGAGAGTCACTGTATGACTCTTTGGCCATCAAAAGGTTTAGCCCAGCAAGGATTTAGCTGATGGGACTCTGCCAGACATTTCCATGTGACTGGGGTGAATTCTTTATTCTTTCTGTGCCTGAGCTGCCTTCTGGAAAAAGAAGATATTTTTTGCTTTCTACTGTGCTTATCTATGTCACTTGGGTGATGATATCTTAAAATCTAGTCCAAAAGAACTCTGTTTAGGGTATGAGGATGACCTCTGTGCAACAATAGAGAGAAACCAGTGATCCACTGGTCATTTCTGTCATCTCTTCTCAGCTGTTACAGGTTATGTCCGAGTTTCCAGTCCAACCATAAAACGCAGTCACATCAGTCCAGGGAATGTCTAATGTTACAATGCCAGTGCGAGCTTAGCAGCCCCCAATGACTCTTATGCTCTCGTGATATCACAGAGCAGCAAGCCCAGTAGTATCAGTTGAAGGTCTGTAGAAGTAAAAATTACTTTCCATTTCTCAGGGTTAATGTATTGTAATTTACAAAGAGCAAAGCAAATATACGTACAGGCCTATTCTCTTGAAAGCACCAAAGGAGACAACTAGATTCTCCCTTTGGTGCTTTCCTTCCTGGAGGCAATGCATAATCAACTTTTGGTCTTCTCAACAGTTTAAGCTAATAAGCCAGACCATGAACTGGAGCAGTTGAAGCACAGACACGTGTTACCTTCTGCCAGCTTTTGGGAGCGGGGCGAGGCAGACAGCTGGAGGCAGTAACGTCTTAAATCACCTCCATCGCGCAGAGCCCGTGCTATCAAGGGAGCAATGAGGGTAGGGTGAGACTACAGTGGAAACAAATCCAGTGTTTCTACCTCCCTCCAGTAATGGACTTTATTTCATAGACTTGAGCAAGTCAGTGGGAACTGGACCTAGAATCCACCTTGCTGTTATTCAAACCACACAAGGTGGGAAAGAACCTCCTGGTCCCTCAGACACACTATCAGTAAGTAATTTCCCCAGAGCTTAGAGGAATACAAGCCTTATTCCTCCTGACTTTATTCCAAGAGCAGCAGTGAGGCGGGGACCTAGGCTCATCTTCCTAGAGATCAGAAAACTAACTCCCAGCTCCCAGGAGTAAATTACGTCCCTTAAAGATGGTGGATTGGGATTTCTAAGATGACATTTTTTCCACTATGGCAACAACGTCACATGGTGCTTCCCAGTAGCTGCTTTTGTTCATGTTCTTGCTGTTCTGGACAGAAAAATGCTTGCTGGGAAATAGCCATATAAACGGTTTCTTATCTCCTACAACACAATCTTTCAGTCAAAGAGCACACTACATAAACCCAGCGCTTTGCAGATCTCATACTCTCACAGTTCCCTATTTAAGATCAAGACTAGAGGGAGGACTAGGTCTTACTTCATCACATGTAAACATGTGTGAAATCCAGGTTAGAACATACCAACACTGGTTCTAATATATTCTGGATTTTTGTTTGTGTGGCTTGCAGGACAGAAATTAGGTATTGAATAAATAGACTACTTTGGATATTTAGGGGAATTTTTGTGTTTTAAATTCATTGGTGATTCCAATTCATGCTGTGCGATTTGATCTTTGGCCTTTGCTGCTCCTTCACAAACTGGTTCCCACTCCAATTTCTCTATGTCCTAGTGAGGCCAGCCCATGTGGCATTCCCGTCTCTCTCTTCCCATGCATTGCTATGCACTTGTAATGGCTTTAGATTCTTCCAGTCTTGCATACAACAGACTTTCATGGCATTCCCTGTTTTCATTCCTTCACCTTCCCTTCCCCCCTCACCTCAGAGAGCAAAAAGTCTTAAAAGAAGGGAAATGGTCAGATCTGGAAAAAAAAAGGAAATCTGCCAGAAGGGATTAGCTGGAGTATGCACAGGCAGCTGTGTGCTCTGGAAGGAATCTGGTCATATTTGTTTTCACTTGTTCTATTTTTCCTAAGTTTTCCTTTAGTTTATCCCCAATTTGGCTCAGTCTGATGCTAAAGTTAGATGCCATTCAATGAGATTCTTCAAATCTTGAACTCCTGTGGGTGGTGAAATACTTGCTATCTTGACTGCCTGCCTTAGACTTCAGAGTTAACAATCCAATGACATAGAGTAAAACAACTTTCCCCAAGGAACTGTAAGACTTGGCTTTTCTACAGGCTCAGAAAATCCTTTGCATTTTGTACACGTTATATTAATTTTCAGAACTGTCAGTGCTGAGAGTATTTTCAGTGACAACAAAAACATTTGTTCTTTTATTTTTATAAATGACAGCTCAGATTCTGAGAGCGCCATGAGCTGGCAACCTGGCTAGCTGAGCTATTCCAAACTGGCCCAGTTTGACTTGGCATCAGCCAGGAGGAAATGTCTCATTCTGCACTCAGCTTGCCAGGGAAGGTCTCATTGCTTTTGTAGCGGTGTAGAATGACTGGCTGTTGCCCTTTGCTGCAGAGTTATGAATCGTTCTCTCTCTGGACTAGGAAGTCAGTGTCTTCCATGAATGGGTCTATTTCCCGTCTGTAGTACCACCCACCTTCCTACTGGTATCATCTCTCTAAACCTGGAAGCGTGGCAGCACATAACAACCTCAAAAGCAAGCTCTGTGTAACATCGGTCTGAGTATTAATTATATCAAACACGAATTAGTGGAACTCCTTTTCAGGCTAGACTGAGAGTGCAAGAAGCAAAGATGCCTTCTTACAGGCAAAGCTATCAGCTAGAGTTCCATAGTCCAAATAATACTGTTTTTTTTCCCTTGATCTATTTTACTACTTAAACAAAAAAAAAGTCAAGAGCCTGCTTTGAGGCTCATCAAAGTAGCTGGGAGAATTTTCATTCTTTCTCCCCTCCTGGCTACTTGACAGGATTTGGATCAATCTGTTAAAAATGTAATGTGGCTTTCCACATGACTCTTCCAGAGATTACACAGGCAACAGGGCAAAGCCTCTGTTGTACAAACTCATGGACCGCTCATCTCCCGACCTCCTGGGCCACTACCAAGCCTCAGGCTTCCTCCAAGGCAGCCCGGGGAGGTGTTTGTGCAGTTTGCTGCCCTGGATGATGCTGTTAACCACAGTATGGGAACTGTCCCAGAAGACTCTACCAGTGCTTGGATCTGCCCTTTGATGTTCTGCTGCTCTCCGAGTCAAAGGGCAGTTTGGTCCAGAAAGTGGCGAAGAAAGATGAATTCAACCAGTAAGTATTTCCTCAAGCAGCAAAGCACATGAAGCCTACTTTTTTATAATTGTGTCTCATAGCGTGCTGTCTCTGGTAGCCAAGGAAGAAGCTGATGAGATATTTGTAATGTTGCGCTCTGTCTCATTTAGCTTCTCTGGTGTTTCTTAAGAGTTGAGCTCTGGTTACAGCCTTAGTGGGGATTTAACAGGGCCTGTCTCTCTGCTATCCAGCAGTCTATTTTCACAAAAATCACAGCAACCTGATTATTTCTGAGACCTCTGCCCCCTTGTCAATTCTGATTGGAGTTGGCCCAGGAGTTCAAAAGGCTGTAACAGTTTGATCATATAATCCTGGCTTCCTTAGGAAACCAAACTAAGGAACAAACAAACAGAAGTCCTTACAGAAATACTCCCTTGACAGTTGAGTGTTTTTTTAATCAACACCTTGACTTCTATGAAGATTTTTACCTTCACTTCCCACAAAGATTGTCTTACAGATCGGTCACTAAATGTGCCAAAGTGGCTCTGGATTGGCACCATTACAGGCAGGTTTGCATTAGGATTAGTCTGTGTCCCACTGGAAGCCAGCACGGGACCCAGGTGTCCTGCCAGCACTACCCCCTACACCCACTGCAGAAGATGACCGCTTGCAGAGTAATTAGCAGACATGTTTAACCAGAGCAAAGCTCAGAGTTGAGCTGTTCAGTGGATGGGGTGTGCAGAGGGAGAGGGGGTTGCCCAAATGGGTATTTCCCTCAGAACTGTCCACCCAGCTCAAATCCTGCCTAGAGCTGCTGTATTGGATGGTGCAGGGGCACCAGCTCCATCCCTGGGAGCCTGGGACTAGAGACAAGAAACGACACCTACCCGTTGGTCCCAGCTGGTGTCCTGCCCAGCTTAGTGACCTTGTGTGTCCCAAGGAGCGCAGGGAGCCCTCTGAGACACCGAGGGCCCCAGATTCCGGCGTTGGGAGCAGAGCTGAGCAAAACTCCCTGCAAATCACAAGCCTTGAAACACCCACCTTGGTGCAGGGTGACTGCAGAGCAGGAGCGCCGCGCTCGATTCCTCCAAGTTAGTGGCCAGCTTCTCCTCCCTCTGCTTTCTTTACCTTTGTTGCTCTTTCCATGAGCACTGACAGCAGATCTGCTGAAAGAGCAATTTCACAACCTAATCCCAGTAAAAGACAGCAGCTGCCAGTGCAGAAACCCTGGACAAGGGCATGTCTGGATGGTCCTAAGTAATATGTTTTGGTATTAATTGCAAACCCTTTTTGCATCTGCCACTTTCAAAGCAGTTCTTTAAAAAAAAAAAAAAAAAAAAAAGGAACGACAAATATGCCAAAAACGATTATTTATGCACGCTCAGGGTTATTTGATCTCGGTCAATTATTACTATGTTCCAAACAAGCTGGAAAAGAAAATCTTCCACCTCCTTTTTTTTTTTTTTTTTTTTTTAAATGCGATCGGGACTAACATTTTCACGTCGTCAAAAGCGATGACGCCTTCACTCCGCTAGCCAGGGTATTTAAGCAGAAAGCAGGCGTTTGAGGGGAAAGCTGACTCACTGGCCGCATGCTGCAGGGAAAGGCACGGAAAAAGGTGGGGGGAAGGTTTGCCCGCGGAACGGGACGCGGTGTCGGCGCTGCCCGCAGCAGAGGCCCCGGCACCGCACAGGGCTTCGGATTTTACCGGGCTATAAATAAGCTAAGAAGTGATCGGGAATGGCCTCTCGGAAGGCAGCGCCCGCATCTCTCCTTTCCCCAGGCAAAGGGAACAAGATCTTTCTTTTTTATCTTTTCTTTCCTTTCTTTCTTCTCACTTTTTTTTTTAAACATAGCTTTTTCCCTCTGTGAGGTGTACGTTTAATTATAAAAGGGCCTTTTTCTGTTGTAATCTGTTTCCAGTTCAATTCCTTTGCTGGATAAATCCCTTAAACGTGTTGTCATTCCTTATTTATTGATTGCAGGTATTTGGGGTTTAATTGAGCAAGTCGGTCGTGGCCCAGGGCAGGAGTGGCGCTACATGAGCAATTAAATCTGATTAGCCCGAGCCCTTTAAGCCCCAGCTGGGTGATTGATAACCGAGACCAACATTCTTCAATTGACTCGCTACATCAAAAAGGAGAAAGGCTTAGAGGAGAAATGCATGGGTCCAACATGAAAAATAGCAAAGGAGTCGAGCAGATTAGATTTGCAAAGGAGCTGAACTAACGGCGAAGGGAGCAGGGAAAACAGCCCTGGTCAGCTCATAAAATAAATCCGTAAGTGTCTCCTCCTTTAAAACTCAGCCAAAGCTACTTTTTTTTTTCCTTTTTACTTTTTTTTTTTTTTTTTTTTTAAGAGGCTAAAGTGACCCGAATTGGAGCGAGAATGGGTGAAGGCGGCGGAGGTCGGATTTTAACCCCCCTCAGCCCTCGGAGCTGAGGTCCATCCATAAAGCTGTCGTCTGTTTGTTAGTGTGTTTGTCTGCTCCGTCATTACACTTTTTGCCCGGTAGTTTAAGAAAATAAACTAGGAGGGAGAACAGGAGTGAGTAACCCCCATTTATCAAGCTGATGGATGTCCCGTGTCTCCCTT
>NW_010511113.1:28386-37091 GCF_000687285.1 Phaethon lepturus | reverse complement strand
TGTACCGTACCCTGCACGCGCTACGCCCTTCTGTACGCGCTCCGGGTCGCTCGCGCTCCCGGGGGCTGCTCTTGTAGGCGAGGGGTTTTGGCCGCCGCCGCCCTGAGCCCCGCCCACGCTGAGTCAGAGCTGCCGCTCGTTAGGAGCCCGCTCGACGGGGGAAGCTGGGGCACTCTCTCGCTCCCTGTGCTGCCGCCTTCGCGGTTTGGCCGCTTCGAGAAGGGTCCCCCGGCGCGATCCTTCGCTCCGTAGCCCTCGCCTCGGTGGCTGGAAAGTTCCTTCCCAGCTTTTCTCTCTGTCTAATCTGCCAGTTTAAACTTTTATATTACTCTCAGTCCTCTGGATCTTGTTTAGTAAGTTTTCAGTACAATACAATTTTAGTTCATATGATCAATAAATAAATTTCTAGTTTATGCTAATATGCTGACTAGCAATAGTTAAAAATTTCTATTGACAATTGAAATTTTTCTGTTGATAATTGAAAATTTTTAAGAAATTAAAATTTTATTTCTATTTTGTTTTTTCACATTTTAGATGCTTCATTTGTTAATAAGCAGATACATGTGTTATCTGTACTTATTTAATTACTATCAAAATATGGAATTTAGTTGAAGTATTTTCAAGATTTCTTGAATAATACTCAATGTAAACCATAAAACTTACCTGCATATCCCATTAAACTGGAAGGGAGACAGTACTACTGACTTTGATTTAAATGATATGAAAGTCATATAGCATAATACTCCCCTGCTCTATCTTTTTAACGTATGTATCAGGGATAATGAAAGGTACTAAGGGAAACATCCTCATCAATTTTTACCTCATCTTTCTCCTTTTCTTGGCTTGCTTTTCCCACAGTTCAGTTTATTATCTTTAATAAGTGACAAATTTATCAAATGTAAAACATCTGTTTTTAGACTGAAAGAAGGATAACATCTTAAGTGATTGGTGATCACCTGTGTCCATGCTGCTTTTCTGTTCCACCATTTGAGATAGTAATAGAAAGTTATAGTAGGTAAACTAGCAAAACACACTTATCAATGACTTAGATGAGGGGATCGATTGATGGGGCCCTCCCTCAGTAAATTTGTAAATGACACCAAACTGGGTGGGAGTGTTGATCTGCTTGAGGGTAGGAAGGCTCTGCAGAGGGATCTGGACAGGCTGGATCAATGGGCTGAGGTCAATTGTATGAGGTTGAACAAGGCCAAGTGCTGGGTCCTGCACTTAGGTCACAACAATCCCATGCAATGCTACAGGCTTGGGGAAGAGTGTCTGGAGAGCTGCCCAGCAGAAAGGGACCTCGGGGTGCTGGTTGACAGCCAGCTGAACATGAGCCAGCATTGTGCCCAGGTGGCCAAAAGGCCAACAGCGTCCTGGCCTGTATCAGCAATAGTGTGGCCAGCTAGAGTAGGGAAGTGATGGTGCCCCTGTACTCAGCACTGGTGAGACCCCACCTCACATACTGTGTTCAGCTTTGGGCCCCTCACTACAAGAAGGACATTGAGGTGCTGGAGCGTGTCCAGAGAAGGGCAATGAAGCTGGTGAGAGGTCTGGAGAAAAAGTCTTATGAGGAGCGGCTGAGGGAACTGGGATTGTTTAGCCTGGAGAAGAGGAGGCTGAGGGGAGACCTCTTTGCTCTCTCCAACTACCTGAAAGGGGGTTGTGTGGTGCGATGGGCATTGGTCTCTTATCCCAAGTAATTAGCAACAGAACAAGAGAAATGGCCTCAAATTGCTCTTGGGGACATTTAGATCGGATATTAGGAAAAATTTCTTTACTGAGAAAGTGGTCAAACATCAGAACAGGCTGCCCAGGGAGGTGGTGGAGTTACCATCACTGGAGGTGTTCAAAAAACGTGTAGACGTGGCATTTTGGGACATGGTTTAGTGGGCATGGTGATGTTGGGTTGACAGATGGACTTGATGATAAATGTCCTTTCCAACCTTAATGATTCTATGGTTTTTTTTAGGACTACTCAACAGAATGCATTGACCCTTATTCAGAAAGCACAAGGAGCCTGAAAAGCACCTTTCAGATTAAGTGTGGTCAACATCTGGCCGACAATTAAAGGGTCTTATAGTTGGTGAGTTCAGGTAGCTCATTCCTGGAAAACACCACATTTGTGTCCAAAAGAAATTCTTGTTTAATACAAATTTCAGATGTAGCTGCTTTTCGAAACTTTTACTGAGATACTGAGAACTTTAACGTCTTTTAGCCCAGTCTTTTTGCTTTCTCTTCAATTTATTACAGTTTTATAGAAATTACAGGTGAGATATGTGAATAAAAAGAGAAGAGATTTTTTTTGCAAGCTTTAATATCCTGTTAGCAAGCTCTCCAGAAAGAGTTAAGAAATTTTGATAGGATGGATATTCTTTTTTCCTTCCCTCCATCTTCTTGCTTACTAAAAATAAACTGTATGAAGATACACAGTTTCAGAGAAAATCAGTCCGCAATAAAATGTGCCCGTTATAGAGTGTCAATGGATGTGATAACATGCATAATTTACCTCGGGGGAGTATGTAATTAGAAAATTAACCTTTTACATTTCTCTCCTTAATCAGCTGCAACAAATGACTAAAGAATAACACATTAGCATCTGCATTTACTGTATTTACATGTTATTAACAAGAAACTGTCTATGATTGAAGAGAGGAAAGAGGAGAATTGAGCCTGTGTCTATGAAAAGTACAGTGGTTGAGATGGCATGATGGCTCTTTATATTCTGGTTTTCTTCTTCTTTCATTCTGGCAAAGGTGCATTACCAACTCCAGGTATCCTAAGGACATGTCAGACCATCTCAACTTTTCCTGTTTCCAGGAACAAATGTATTTGTCTTGTATCTTTATACCATCGTTATCTCTGCTTCGAAAAGATTTAATGAAAAAAGGGCTATTTAGTACCAATCGTAGTGACTTTTTTTTTTTAGATTAATATTTTTCTATTAAGAAATGGATTGACACCAAATTCATTATGAAAGAGCTATCTACAATTAAGAATGTATTTTAATCACTATGAACTTTATCTGAAATTATTCACATAACAACAAAATTAAAGTCTCCATATCTGACTACCAATATCCAGAATATTTTTGTTCCTGTATTGTCAGCCATACAAAAATGTCATGTCTGTGATGGTCTCAGAGGAATTTAGGATGACAGCAGGAGATATACATGCCAATAATGCAATCCTCTCTTTCAGGGTGAGTTATACATTATGTTATCATCTATCAAAAATGACAAGAGGTATGAGAGGACCTTCTCCCTTTTTCCAGGTACTGAACCAAGGTTGTTGGTTATTCCAAAGAACATTGTCGTTCTTCAAAAAAAAAAAAAACATATTAATTTTTACTGGAAATTTGATAGTTTCACTAGTGAGTGGAAAAAAGTCAGAACAACAAGCAGCAGTCATGTTCTGGAAGAATAAAGAACAGTTCTGGAAGATATAAGAATCACAGTATTACCATAACTGAGATTGTCCTATGTCCCTCACAATAAGGAAAAATGAATAATCGGGAAAATCGGGAAAAATGCTTTGACTGTCAGTCTTCAGAATAGCTAATGTCTCACCAGTGATTCTTTCTTTAGCAGAAAAATTTGGAAGATGGTTCAAGGGCTGTGCTTCTCTGCCTTGGTCATGTAATCATGAACAAATAATTTGTCCTTTCCAAGTTTCAATTTCTCTGCCTATGCAGTTAGGATAATTATAGTCCCCTACCTCACAAGGGTGTTGATTGACTGAATGCATTAATGTTTATCAAGTGTGCAGTTATAATGGGGATCTGCATCTTAGGCATCTTAGAAACCATGAATAAATTGCGGTTCTATAGATGGTAGTTTTACTCAATTTTTATCTCCTCTGTTATGTCTGGAGAATACTTCACAGAAATTCCTCTTTATACAGTTATCTGGGACACCTTATTCTGATTTTGTACTTCACTCACACTACTTCAGAGTTTCTTTGTTAGAAGCATGATCGGAATCTTGTTAGTTGGGCTTGATCAACAGAAAGGCTTAAATATATATATCTAAGCTAGCTTTAGATTCTGTTCTTGAAGGTATTCCACTGTGCATAAATCATCGTGACTGAGGAGAGAGGGCTCAAGAGGCCCCTCTTCAGGGTTAAGTTCCCTTGAAGGGAGGAGTCCCAGCCCTCAATCTTGGGATTTTATCATCTTGTTAATCAGTGAGGCTTAACATACAGTAAATGAACAGGAGCGACAGTAAATGAACAAGAGTGTCTCAGACTGGACTGGTTGCTATGACCACTAGAAAAGGCACAGCAGTGAAGCACCATCATTTCTTCCTTCTCTTGTGACACAATTTTAGACATCAAGCAGCTCTATTTGTGTTTTTGCAGGTGTCATATCCTGCTGGTGCATCTGCAAGTTTCCTGGTGAGAACTAGATCAGGCTCCTCAGGCAGATGCATGTGAAGGAAGTGAAAGCTTTGTCTACTTTCTATGCCTATAGAAGCAAGCTCTCCAGAGTGCAGATGTATAGAAAGGCTAAGGTGGACCTTAAGCAGAGCATTTGCTGGTGCATTGACTTTTATCACAATTCTGCAATAATGTTAGCACACGTTCACTGAAGTACTGTATGAATAGACATATAAGTACGCTACATGTACATGTAAATACATGCAGAATCACAGTTTGTCCTAGATATACGTTGTTTGATATTATGTGCATATATGCATACATGCATTTTGTTATTATCTCCATATAAACAATACTTAAAAATAAAACCAGCAATCTTCCTGTGCAAACATGGGACATATTCCACCAGATTACAGCAATTTAACATCAATCCAGATTTTGGTTTCATCTACTTGACAGGCCATACCCCAAATATAGCATGTGACAGGCCTAAAATAAATCTATTCCGTTTGGTTGCAGAATGTTTTTTCCCCTGGTATATTTAAAGTAAATTGTTAGCGTTGTATTCAATAATTTTCAATTTTCTTTCCTGTAGAGGATAGAAATGTAAAAAACATGCTTATAAAATGACTTTCTGGATGGTATTTTATAATCTTCATGGTGAACTCTTACATTTTTCATCAATAGGGCAATAGATGAGTGATCTCATTTAAAATGCTTTGTGTGAAAATAGAGCTCGTAGAATTTGGTTTAGTATGTTGTACTGATATGTATTTTTAAACTTAAACAAGTCCTTCAACTTAACTGCAATTATTAAAGGACTTAAGGAGATGTTGAACTGTTTTTTGTTTTCAAGTTCCATAACAGAGAATATTAGCTGCTTTGTATAATTTTTGAAATTACAACAGGCCCACTCTATTTCCATGCATAACTTAAAGGTCAGCCCTGATATGAACTGTCTGCAAGGTTCTGAGAAAAATATGATAGTCCTATCATTTAGTACCTAAGCAACAGAAATTCCTCCACTGAAACTTGTACTGCAAATTCAATTTTATATAGTTAATCAAATTAAGGTAACAATCTGCCTCATAAGACATCACACTGAATAGTCATCATAGCTGATGATCTATTTAGCAGCTTGTTAACAAATGAGCTATTCTGAGTGCTATCACTACTATTCAATTAATTGAGGTATGGAATAAGAGTACAGTTCATGTACAAGAACACTATTTTTAATCGTCTAATACTGCATGCATCAAGGTTCCCATCATTATATCAAAGTGCGATGCTTTTTTACTAGCAGAATAATAAATAACCTTGATGATAATAGATGAATGTTAAACATTTCAGAAGTTCAGATAAGTTTTTCAGCTTGTGATACCTTAATTTACTTTATTCTGACTTATTTTCTTTTCTGAGAAAGGTGAGAAATTGATGAAA
This sequence comes from Phaethon lepturus, assembly GCF_000687285.1. NCBI lineage: Eukaryota > Metazoa > Chordata > Aves > Phaethontiformes > Phaethontidae > Phaethon > Phaethon lepturus. The sequence continues at coordinate 31,274 of NW_010511113.1, read as the reverse complement.
ACAAGACATATCATAGGATATTAATTTTTTTTTACAATGTTTTTTAACACTGTCCAATGACAAACATCACTGTTGACTAGGCTTCAACAGACTAAGAATATAAGACTAAGGTAATAGTTTTACTTTTATTGATATTTAAAATTATTGATATTATTAATAATGTATTGATACCTGTTACTGGTCTACTACATAAAACTGATTTGACCTGTAATCTGGACACATGAAGTAATTTCTGTCAAATTAGCCAATGCACATGGTTTAGAGTTTAATTCTCACTAGAAGGCAGCAGTTGATACCTGAAAAGTTGCAGTAATGCAAACATAGGATAGTATAAATTGTATTAGAATAAAATTAACCCATCAAGAGTTTTAGGGTTTTTTTTGTTTGGTTTGCTTTGTTTTTGTTTTTGTTTTTTTAAACAATATTTGAAATTCAAGTTCAGCAGCCCTTTGCAACAACATTATGAGTTCTCTCAGTCTCCAGTATCTCCTGTATGCACCTTGAAATGCATGTTCTGTCAGGGATACTTACTGAAATTACCTCATGCAGGCAGTGGACTATCCCAATATTGCCCATGAGGATATTATCTCAATAGTAAGAAACTTGTAACACAGGCAGAAAAGAATGAATTTTGGTTACTTCTATGGATGTATATTATTTTCCAGCACTTTCACAAGAAAGGCGGGGTGCGGACTTTAAAAGCTGTATATAACAAGGTGATTTGCAGGTGGCTGAAAGCTAAGCTTAAGTATGAGTTGGTGTCAAATAATCAATCAGCAAGACAGTTTTGATCTATTCAGTATTATCATATCCCTGAGCCAAAACGGAGTTAATCATCACGAAAAGATGAAAGTATTCTTATGATCTTTGCATTTTGTTTCTGTTTACATAACTTACTTCATCCTCTACAATGTGGCTTTATAACACTGAATCCAAACTTTCAGGCAAAATTCTCCTTTTGTATCAAACCACTAATAAGTTTTTTTAAATTCTAAACATTTTTAGATCAACTTTGAAGGCTTGCAGGGGGAGGTAGGTCTGTCTCAGGAAATGTAGACTATCTGGTATTCAAAGCAATAATGCTCCAGTGCCTCATAAACCAGAATGCTTCTGGGCAATTTGTATAGGATCCATCTCAGTAAGCATTAGACAACTAAAAGTTGTCATCTAAACTAGTCATCTAGTCTTTATACTCAATGGAGAGAAATAAACACCTTCAGGGAGTGATTCATCTCACTGAAGATAAACATCTAAGACAGCTTAGACAAATTGTCTGCCTACAGTGTCTAGTTCTCTCAATAAAGAGAACTTATACAACTAGCTCAGACTGAAACAATCTTTCAGACATTTGAAAATTAGACAAGACAAATCCCATGTTTCATGCTTGTTTGGAATCAAAGAACACAGAATAAGAGAAAAACAGCAATAGCCTCCAAAATTAAATTGTTCCAAGAATAAGTTAACCAAATACTTAACAAATATTTTCAAACTATCTCTTCTAGATTCTTAAGTACTTAACTAGTGAAGAGAAATGGTGTCTAGAAATACATTATTCAGCTGTTCTTAACTAACATTTGTTGAAAGATCTTGTGATGCTTAAAGTTTAAAGCATAAATTCACTTTTGTTTACAGGAATTCCAATGTTGTCCTTACATTTTTAAAGCAGGTTAAGTATGGATTACAGTGTGCATTTTGACAAGCAGAACAGTTAAGGGAAAAGACTAGGGGTGTTCTCGTAGGGCTGTTGAAACACAAATCGCCAAATCATAAAACAAGAGGAAAAAATAATTTAAAAAATCTATCTTTTTATGAATCCATATGCTTTTACTATAGCAAAAGCTAATCACGATGGCGTAAGATTTTCAGGCGTAATAAAGATAGAATCTTAGAAGATACACTAAGAAAGTAAAATCCCATTACAGTGCAGATTACCATGTCAGGAGGGCTGAATCAATTACAAAATAACTTTGGACTTGCTAAAGCTTAAGCACTTAAATAGTGGAAACTGATTAGTAAAACATCATCATCAGTGGCAAATCCAGTGGCACTTCATGCTAAGTTTTTACTTATGTGTTCTCACAGTGGTCTTTCACTGTACAGATGACAGAGTGAAAGTGATTAGTCATTTTACTTAGTTACAATTTGTTGCATTCATATTATGTGATACTTAGGGTCCCTTTTATTCAATATCTAGATGATAACAATCTGTTCTGCAATGGTATCTTAATATTACTTGAACATTGAAGGCATAACTGAATTTTTTATTTCAAGTGGCTTTGGTTTTGCCAATTGAATATCTGTTGTATTTAATCCAAAAAGTTAATAGTACCTAAAAGTGAGACAATTCATGCAAATTTTAAATGACATTTCAAAAAAATCTGCAAAGAAACAGAATGCCATATGATCAGTAGGTAAATTGTTTGTTTATGGAATGGGGAACAAAACTACAGCTTAAGTTACAGAAGTATTTAGGACTTAATAAACACTTTCTACATGTGCCACAGGATCTTCATATAACTACTATTGTTCAGAGATATCCAAGAATCTGTACATTTCAACTCCTCTTCCATAACTTCTTCTGTATTGTTCAGTGCCTGAGTTGTGGTAAATACTTCACAGCAGATATATTTAGAGTATTAATGCTGTAGGATATGTGGGAAAGCATGGCAAGTCTACCAGGACCATGTGCCCTGCAATGCTCAAAATTAGAGTAGACAGAAGGTTTAATGTAAAGGGAAAGATGATGAACAGACTCCATCATCATATAACACCACTATTTAATGGAAGGAGGTTGAGTCTGTTCTGTTATGTACTCATTTGTAAAATATGACTATCAAGCACACCACAAGTTGACAACAAAAAATACTCTGCAACTTACCATTCATATT
>NW_010511113.1:3428-28355 GCF_000687285.1 Phaethon lepturus | reverse complement strand
GGGAAAGAAAACACCTTTTTTTATTATTTTTTTATTTTCTCTTTGTGGTGTTTTCATGTTTGACAAAGAACATTTTTTTTAGTCGAATATGCTGGTTAAAACTCTGGGTGAATTAATTACAAAACTTTCTTATTTACATTATTCTGTAGATTCAAACTGAGCAGTTGCTTTCATTTACTGTACAAAATTGTGTAACAAATAATGGTGGGGAAGGATGCATTTCAGAAATGTCTTTAAGACTGATTTATTCTGCCAAAGAATATAATGGAACAGCTAGTCACAATCCATTCAGCCTAGTATCTTGTTTCTGAAAATAATGAGTTGTGAATGTTTAGGAAAAATAAGAATCAGAATAGAGAAATTTATACTGTAAGACTTCCCTGGGTACCTTCTCAGCTTCCAACAATTTGGAATTTAATATCTTATGCAAAATTCTGTCTTCATCTTTGTGTTTAATAGCTCTTGATAGACATTTCTTTAATTGGTTAGCCTATTTTTATTAACTACAAAAAAGCAATAATTATAAACCAATATTCATTTCTCATTTTGATCTTTGCTGGTGTATTTTTTTATTTACTTAATTGTTGGACATTACTGAAGTGTCCATTATGTACATTCAGTGAATATTAATACTGCAGAACACATTTTGTCAGTCCAGTAATGTCCACAACCAGTTAGGCTTTATAGATCACTTCAGTAAAATTAACCCAAAGACCAGTTTTCCATCCTTGAACTGTAAATAGTCATTACCACACCAGAATAAGTGCTAAGATAGAGCAGAAAGAGGTATTGGGGTTTAGGAAATATGATGTGTAACTTTATTTGGATTTCAGCTATGACAAAACATTCACAGGTGAAGTTTGGGTTTTGTTTTGACTCTAGGTCTGTAAGGTGTAACCACAAAACGTGGCTCACTAATGTAAGGTTGGTTCCTCTGTTGCTTGCTGCATCTCAAAATGGAACAGGATACCTTGGTCATATGAAATATTTTTAAATCCTAACATTGAAAATCACTGTATAAATGTAAGGAAATAAGGAGCCACCTATTACATTCATGTAAAAAAGATCAAAAGTACTAGAGAGAAGTCTGGAGGACTGTATCTGTTGGATGTAGATTCTGTGCTGCCTAGCCCTAGAGACTTCCCCTGCTGCTGAGAGCTGGCCTCTGGCAGCAGTCTGTGTTGCACTACTGCCATGAATAGCTGCGGGGAATGAGGTGGTAAAGGAAAGAATGACAGTCTTCCTGACAAATGGTTGGCATATGAACTGGTGGTTAAAATTAATACCTTTATTTTGGCTCTGATGAAGGTAAAAATCATCTGATTATCACCAGTAGCGAAAACTCTGCGTTTTGATTTAGATACACACACATACAATTTTGGAAAGTAAGCTACAAAGCAGATAAAATCCATAATTTCTTATGGTGATTTTTAACAGGGTGTCGTATTGTCTTTCAGGGAATCAATGGAAACCTCATCGGTTGAAATTTGTGAGTCCCAGTTGGAAGATATTTTGGAACATAATTGTATTCAAACTGGTTTCTATTGCTAACATTCCAGTTCTGTGACATATGTATATAGTTTTGTTGAAATAAAACAGAGATTTAGATTTCAATTCTGCTGTGTCAGTACAGAGGAGCTCTGTGTGCAAGATGACATCTACATATGGTTAAATGCAGAATGGTGTGCTTTCCACAGAAATTAAAGAAAACCAAAATGTCAAAAAGATAAGTGTAAATGACACTGTTCAAAATTATTATCAATGTAAATAATATATTATAGAGTAATATAGTATATATTACAGGATAAAATATAGTATGGACTCCAATCCCACCAAATTGAATCAAATTGAATTGAATCAAATCGAATAGAATATTTCAGTCACAAGGGACTTAACAACAATCACCTAGTTCAACTGCCTGACCACTTCAGGGCTAACCAAAAGTTAAAGTGCATTACTAAGGGCACTGTCCAAATGCCTCTTACACACTCACACGTGGTGCCTTTTCATTTACAGATAGCATTTGTGAAAATATTGCAGCTGACAATTTATGCCCCATTTTCCCATTAGGTCTTTCCATTTCTTTAATTATATGTTATTAACTTTTTTAGGAGTCAATGTCTTCCTCAAATGACTTCTATTCTGTATGATACTCCAAAATGCCAATAAAAACTAAAAGTTCCTGGCAAGTTGCAGAAAATATGCCCCAAGTATAGATGGTGACTTGGTTTGCCTAATTTCCCAAGACAAAACCACCAATTCCTAGCTTCACAGTAGGTATTTCACCTCTTGTGGCATACTGCAGTCACTGTTATGCTGGTAGAATCAAATTACCTGGTCTATGTAGTCTAACATACTGGCAATGTCCTCCATTGTCATGTACTAGATACAGACTTACAGTAAACTTTAAGCAATAAAAACCTGGAATTGCAATTGTGACTTTTAAGTATCTCAGTCTGGCTCTTCTAACCATCCTTAAGATGTTTTATTAAACTTTCCACAAAAACTCTAAAGACTAAGGCCAGGCAGACTGATCCTCTTCCATCTTCCATCATGAGAAGACTACCTTTAAAAAATATGTGGACATTCTTGTCTTCCAGACTGGTTGGGTGGGAGAGGTATGAATTCCAGTTCCTACCCAATAAGCTCTAAGCTGGATACAATGGAAATAGCCACAGCGAGTTCACCTCCTTGAAAATAGCAGAGTATTTACTAAGCACCTTGTCAATAGTTCTTATTTTTGTTGTTGCTTTTATTGTTATGATTATTTCAAGCTAGTATCTTGTAATGGTAGTGATTAAATTATTTGATCCTGAGATTTAAAAAATTTGATTTAAAATCACAAGAAAAACAATTTAGAAAATAACCTCTTAGCATACTATCAATTTAAAACTGTTAGCTGAAGGAAATTTCAAATAGAAAAGTCATTTTCAAAGAAGGACACTGAGATTTTTAAACATAAATGTCATGAAAATCCTACCTTCTGTTATCAGCAAACACACTGACAGCTCTGTATCTATTTATAGGACAAATGTTGACCTTGGCACCTCTATTCATGAGTGTGAGAATTCTGGGGCGCTTCAGAGCAGACGTAAGTGTAATAACAGCTTCATGAAAAAATGGGTATCAGAATATGGGAAACACAAACCTGAATATTTTATCAAAACACTTAAGGGTGTCCCTGTGGCCCAGTGGGTTTGTGGTTGCTGTGCAGACTTAGTCACTAGCAGGACTATGACTGTATAGCCAGGTGGGCATATGCTCAGTCTTCCTTCCCTTCAGCAGTCTATAGGAAGAGATTCCTGAGCTCAGGGCAGGTACTTAGGATAAATTTTGCATTAAAGTAGCCTTTCTCAGCATACTATATCATCAACATCTAAAATGTTAGGAACATGCTGAGGAAGCTACAAGGAGGTGATATCTTTTAAAACAGTTATCTTCTAGGATTTACAGTGTTCTATCTTTTAAGCATTGCCTACATTGAAAAAAATTGATTTCAGTAATGTTGTATCACTGAATAGAATTGTATTCTTTTTTTAATGTATAGTGATTGCATCTTCTATACCTTATTACTCCTGGTGATCAACCAGAACAAAAGGATCAAAAGAACTGACTATGTATTCTGTATTTCTTCTGTGTTAAGTACTGCCTTACAGTTGTTATCAGAGGAGATAACAGGTCAAATTATTAAAATCATTTTAGAAACACCAAAATTACAACAAAAATGATCAGTAGTTTTCAGAAAAAAACCACACACAAGAAAGAAAATAAACTACTCAAAATAATGTAGATGAAAAAACCTTTCTCTTATTAAAACAGCCCACAGAATTTAGTTCAGGTTTTTGAACTCTGGGTAAGTTAAGAGTAATTTATAAAATTCAGATACTTAGTTTCTGAACACCATTGCAATTCCAAAGCTCTGGGTTTCTTTCTTATGGAATATTATCTCCATCAATAAATAACATTTACCAAGAGCTATAACATTTTTATTGCAAAAATGAAGATTTCTATCAGTATATTCTATCTGTTAGTGAATATTGTTTCATTAAGAACAGTTGCTAAAGAAATAGCAGTTTTTCCTCCAGAAAAATTGTGAGTATAGAAAATATTTAATTTTCTTAACTGCTGTGAACTGTACTTTGTTTTCAGGAAAAATATATTAAATACTGAGTTAATATAATGCAGAAAAAAATGGGGTAAAAATATTTGACAGTTTCTCTGCTGTAGAAATGTTATCTGTAAAATTTCTGGCATAAAAAATTCCATCCACTCATCTATCTTTTGTTCTTTCTTGTCCTTCTTGAGATAAAAAAAATCCACTTCTCTTTATGCTTCAGTAATAAATAGACGTAAAGAACTCGGGCTTATGTCAGACCTCATAATGGTTTGCTAAGGACCTGGGGTACCTGAGACAAGCATAGAGCCAAGTGAGTCAGTGATTCTGCCCTTCTGACTAGCACATCTTTGTGTTCCAAAGAAGTTGTGTCTTCAAGACATAATGCTTGGATAAGGATTAGGAAAAAGTGTGTATGAAGAAAAAAAACCCTGAAGATATGAACTACTGTTACAAAACCATATTAAGAGACACCAGTTTCAAGCCTTCATGATTTGTGGTGCTGCTATCTACCTGTGGTCATATTTTATTTAGTGCTTTTCTGTCAATTCCATTCTGTCTTTCAGAGACTTGCTCAGCTGCGATGAAAAGAGTTAGTCAAATATGCTGGCATCAAGTGGATGTGCCTTTAGTGGAGGTTAAATATTTAGTTCAGACTGGAAGAAGTAGTCTTCGAATATTCTCCCATGCTCATAAGCCTTAAGGTCTGACACCCAAGTGAACCAAATGACAAGGAAGAAAGAGAAATATAAGTGTACACAGGCATAATGATAAGTAGTCTTTTACAGGTTCTCAGCTGAGCGCTTAGTTCTTTTGCTTAACTACAATTCTTTTCTAAATCTCTGAATCTAGATTAAATATTTGTAATTTCTGTCTATAAACATTGAGAATATTTAAAGAAGTAGTGAATAAACAGCTTTCAAAAGCACAATAGGAGATTTCTGTCTCTTTAAGGAATTAATTGCATAATGAAATATAAAATAGTCACAGTATTTTTTGCAGAATGTTTAAAGAAATTCTTCTTTCCTTCCTTTCTTTGTTTGTGTCTCTCTTCCTTTTAGCATGTAGTAGCTTGGCAGAGCCATTCTATGATTGACATATGCATGAACTCAAGTTAGTTGAGTCAACACTGATTTCAATTACACGTTATTTTTGTAAAATGTATCTTCATAACACCTGGTGTTATTTTAATGCTGTGTAAAAAGAGGGCTTTTTAAAAATAAATGTATGCAAATAAGAGTATTATTAAGGAAAATACTATGCTACAAGTTCTAGGGCTGATTACTCATTTCATAACACTTAATAATAGTTAGCGCCATTGTTTCATTTGTTTTAAACATTTGAGAATTCTTTTCCTCCTCCTGTAAAACATCTTTCTCAGAGCCATTTTTATTGAGCAATAGTGACTTGGTAATTCTCTTCCTCTTACTTGCTCCAGTGCTTGCAGTGACGATTGTGGGAAAGCTGAATTAGCTTTATATTTCTACTGCTTTCTCACTGTCATTTTTCTAAACTTTCCATTAAAAAAAAAATTAAATATTCAATTTAATTAGAAATTCTGGTTCCTCATAATTTACTCCATATCTGACATAGTATGAAAGAAGAATATGTGGTCCTACATCTGACTCTAGATTAGGGGAATAAAATAGGTATCTATCCAAACATAACAGGATTAACGTTTTCTTTTTATTGTTTATTTTAATGTATTATCCTTTACATCATTGTACAATGTTAATACAAATGTTCTGTAGAACAAAAGCTGAATGATAACCTTTTATATGTCCTTTGCAGCATTATAAATGCTAACAGTAGGTGTCACATTTGATTCTGTGAATTAGATTATGTATCAAAGTAAGTTTTGAAAACCATATCCAGGGGGGTTTTGTGCTCTGTTGTATATTATTACATTTTACATTAAAAAATTTATAATGAATATATACAAGTAGACAATTTAAGTCAAACATTACTTGTGTCTCCTTTTCCAGAAGAGGAAGGGAAAAAAAAACCAGCTAACAATCCCTCCCCTATCAAAACATAAACCACTTCTTCAAACAAGTACTTGAAAGAATAGACAAGTCTTTCACTGCGCTGTAAAGGTCAAAAGACAGCCTCTCTGCTAGTCCATACAGGAAAAATTAATTCCATTATTTCTGGTTATGGAAATCTCACTATACTTGCACAGTTTCTCTGTATTTGTTTTCCATTATTTGTGTTTACAACATGTTGTTGTATGATCTGGAGAAAGGTCATGTTTAATAAAAACATGTTCAGTCATGCTTTTCATTATTTTTTGATTCATATTTCCTCTTGTTACACTTTCAAAATTTTATGTTCAGATGAGCAACTTCTTTCTATAGAAGGTCAGAAAGTATCACACAAGCTGTCCTCTGTGATCTGTAGGTTCTCATTTAAAAAAAACCCCTATAAATAACAATTTTTCATCCTTCTCATTTCAGACTATTTCAATATTGTACAAGAATTTAGTGTTATGAAGAGCTTTCTTCCTTTAAAATTTTATTTTTTTAAGGGACTGACAATTTAGTTGATAGAAATCTATCCATTTGTGTCAATATTCCCACTACCTCTTGCTTAATATGTCAAAAAGGTTTGACATTGGCTTAGACAAAGACTTTCATAGACTCTTACATGAAAACTCTTAGAGTGAGTCTGCTGATGAATTTACATGAATCACGTATCATTAAAACATGGAAAACAGAAAATGCAGACGAAAGAGTTGTGAACCACAGAATTCATAAAACTGAAAATTTGCAAGCTCAGATAAATTTTACAGGAAATTGTTCTCATGAGAAGAGCAAGGAAGTGTTCTTGATAATATCAAAATACTGTATTTTGGTACTTTTTAAAATAAAGAGTTTAAATATTTTTTAAATTTAAGTTATTTTAAATTTAATATCTAAGTTAATTTTTTTTTAATCTCATACTACAAATCAAAACAAAAGAATTTCAATAGATCTACTTTCTGTTTTTGCATTTTACTTTATGGAGCATTCAGAAATGTTTTGGGTTTTTCTCCACTGGTAATAGTTTAACTTCAAAGTCTTGAAGTACTACTTAACAATACAAACACTAAACACAAATAGTGATCTTATGTATCTATAGATATACATAATATAAAAAACCTAATGAAATTCCTGAGGTTTTCTAAATAAATATATCTAATTAAACGATCCCAAAACCAAAGCGGAAAACACAGCAGAAGCTTGGACAAGCAAGTGAAATCCATATTAAAACAAAGTGCTAAAAATGATTGTTGACATGATACTGTGAACTGTAAACCTAAGTGCTCTTCAATGCAATACTAAATTGAATACCAAGGAAGGTTTGCTTCACCATCTTTCCATTTTAAAAAATCAATTGAAATACATACAGAAATGGAAAATTTTCAAATTAGTCAATAACATGTCATTAGCTCAGCTTCTCATGTTAGTCTAGACCTTTAATACAATTACTTGCAGGTGGAAAACAGGAAATGCTAGTTTTGAACTCCCCTTATTAGAGAATACCTTGAGTGTTATTGGTTTCTTGAATCCATTTGTTCCCTGTTGAACTTTTTCACTTGTTTGGGGACATGAAATTAATATTTTAATGCCTACTAAAAGATCACTGTGCACAGAACCAGTTTCCAGAGATGTCAGCTGATTTCCATTGATCCTCTGGTTTAAACCACAGAGATCACAATCTGTATGTGTATATGTATAGCAATGTGTAATGTTTCATAAAAATATAGTATGAAATAAACTGTATTAGGTCTGACTGGGATGGAGTTAACTTCCCCATAGCACCCCTCAGTGCTCTGCTTTGTATTGGTAGCTAGAAAGGGGTTGATAACACACCAGTGTTTTGGCTACTGCTGAGCAGGGCATGCACAGCATTGAGGCTGTCTGCTGTCTCTCCAATCCCTGCCCCTTTCTCCAAAGGCCGCTAGGCTAGGGGTGGGCAATTGGTTCGGAGGGGTCATAGCCAGAACAGCTGACCCAAGCTGACCAAAGAGATATTCCATACCATACGACATTCATGCTCAGCAATAAAAGCTAAGAGAAAGGAGGAGGGGTTGGTCATTTGTTATTACAATGTTTGTCTTCTGGAAAAACCACTACATATACTAAGGCCCTACTTTGTTTTGCTTTTGAAAAACAAGGGCTGCTTCTGTGCAGGGACTTTGCTTTTGCTTTACTAAACTGTCTTTATCTTGACCCATGGGTTCTTTTTTAACCTTATTTTCTCCCCTCTTGTCCTGCTGAGGAGGGGGAGTGATAGAGCAGCTTGGTGGACACCCGGTGACCAGCCAAGGTCAACCCTTAAACACATTACACATTTTGTAGGAAATAACTATTCACAAGCAGCTTCCATACAGTTTAAGAGTCTTTGAAGCTGTAAGGAAAACTAATCTCTAATGTAAAGCATTAACTTTGAATTACACCAGCAGTGGATTTAGTCCATTGAATATAATACTTGTCTGAAGTGGATAATGAATTTTGAAGTTTACAGAGTTTGTGTTTCCTATTTGTCACTGGCAAATGCATGGTTTAACTTAGTGAAGAAGACCTAGTGTTCACAATTTGAAGAAACTGGTTTTAGAAAGTCCAAGACACCAGTTTTGAGAAAACTGAAGTGATTTCCCCCACTACCCTCCCACTTAGATCTTTTTCATTAAAAACCTGCCTGCATCCGATGCATGAGGTACAAAATAATACTGTTTAATATCCTGTGACTCTTATTGATTTCCTGTGCAGTACCAACTTAAATCCTGTGGTGATTTTCAATTCACATTAGTTGTACTGATCGTCTTATGAAATGTATAAATCTGATAGTTCTGTCAGGTATTTTAATTGTATTTATATGTTTATGAGTTGCTGTTGTACCTATGATTTTTAAAAATAGTAAATATTTAACAACAAATATTTCAAAGGAAATTTATCTAGTAATTCAAACACATTATTTTATGAGATATTTTAACTTAGATATATCTTAGTAGTATTGTAATGATCTTTTTGATGTTTATTGTTTGTCCTGAGCAGGTAGGCTGCTGGTTACACACTGTTTCTCAAATTCAGAAATGAATGTTTTTGTTGTTACTGACAGAAGTGAATTGCATATGTATATATATGCATCTGTATACACAAATATACATTTGCACACACACATATATAATACATATTTCAATGTGAATGTGTAATTCTGAGGAACAAAGCCAAATTTAAAGTGATATTTTTCAGTTTTATCACAAGCGAACTAGAAACGTTTGGAGAGTTCTACCTTTATTGAGGTTCTAACTGAGGGGTGGTGGTTCATCTGTGTTAATTAGACTGAGATTAAAAGGTGAATTTTTTTTAAGTTCCCAAAATGAGACCTTTGCTGCAAATTATTAAGCATCAGTAAGATTATGAAATTTCTACACCTAAGATAATAGTTTGAACTTTATGAATACTTTCTGAGAAATAATAGACACATAGCGAGTTTAGGATTAAATTATCACATCTGTAGCTCTAGGTTGATTCTTTAAATGAGAATTTGCTGTAAAATTCTAATGCACCTTCCTTTTAAGATTGATTTAGAAACAAACAGAAAAACACTCTGCAATAAACAAGAAAATGATTAAGTAAAACCAGAATTCATACCAGGTACAATATAAGTAGTTTTAGACAGAGACATCTTTTTATCTCCAGAAACCTTTGTCAAGGACTTTCCAAATGCAACGTTGCAGAACATTGTGAGAGGAATTAAAGTTTCTAATAAACTCCTCTTCACTGAGATTTGATAATTATAATGGTGATACTTTTGTAGTGTATATAATTCCCCATGAGGTGTGCACTTTTGGATACTTCATTCACTGAGACACTATTATTTGGCACTTCTTTTGACATAGGCATCTACAATGGTGGCTTTTGAGTTATCTTTTTTTTTTTTTTGCCAGAAGATTACATGAAACCAATTTAAAGCTAATTAAATACAAAACACTGAACAATTTTCATATAATAATGACTCTGTCATTAAAGCCTTTGGAAAGTCTTGAAATTTGATCTTAAGATGGAGGTTTAGCTAATTACTGGCCTTCAGAGCTGGATAGTTTTCCAAAACCAAGGCTGACCATGGCCACCTTCAGTCTTTTAAAATAAACAATCCATGTTCTTTTTCATAGAAGGTTAGACATTCACAGACTAGATCTTCAAAGCATCAGATGGTGTTAACCATTAAAGGTTATGTCAAGCAATAGCCAGTCCAAGCACTCATGTCAGCTCAAGGTGTGACCCACAACATCTAGCTATGCTAATCTAAATCATCAAATCCATGAAAATATTAACTAGAAGCAAAGCAAACCTACAATTTGTGTTGTCAAGAGAATTAACAGTTAAGGTTGATACAGTTCTTAGTGCCAGGCATCCCTATCAGTTCAAATGTGTGCAATATAGATTCAAAGTTAGTATTAAGTTTACTTTTCTCACGCTGACCTTGAAATAGTGTCCCTCTCATTTTAGTTGTTTTCCATCACATTGCAAGAACAGAAATAAAAAAACAAACTTCACAGTCAGCTTCTCAGAAGCAGCCTCTGGTCACAATAAATCCCATTCTATTTATTCATGCCACTGGATTTAAACAATTCCTTCTTATCACTGAATGTTAAAAAAAATTGCCCTTTTATTACCACCAGGTGAGTAAAGAGAATAACAATTATTCAACTGTGAGATATCATTTATGCACAGCAATTTATACTATTATTTGTATTACTGTGAACACAGAGTACTTCTATTCCAGAACTATATACAACTTCTATGGGGACAATAAATAAATAAGTAAACCCCAAACCTCCTAATGATATTCAAAACACAGAGTCAGAGGTCCTACAGTCAGGCACAGATTCCCCTCGCCAAGGGGAATCCTCACATATCTAGCATCACTATAGCCATTCATTTGCCATCATTTCTGGCCTCAGCTATGGGAGGTGTTGCTGCAAGAAACAGCCAGAAAGAAACGTATTTCTAGAGCAGTGTGTTGAGGCCAGAGGCAGGCAGATACCTGTGGTCTGGTTCAGCCCTCAGATGGTCTCAGTATTAGCGGAGGATGCTGGGGCAGGACAAGCAGATGTCTCCACTGGAGTTCCCAAGCTGATGGCAAGGACAGTGGGCAAGACCACTGACTAACCAGCAAGGACACCAACTTGCAATACACACGCAAGCAGAGTGAGGAAGGTCCAGAGACAGTAACCAGGGCCAGATTGTAGTTGCCAAAGCAATCTGCAGTGATGAGTCAGGTCCAAGGTCTATCTGGGGAGCCAGGTCAGCAGGTCTCATCAAGACAAGCAAGAAACCCCACCAGGAACAACAAATCTGTCATAGAGCTCAGGCAAGAACTAAATGTTGCTCTGGATGCAAGAGAATGGGAGGTGGCTCCCAACTAGGGTCTTCACAGCTCTCCCTCAGTCAGCTCATCACAGAGGTCTGATGTTGGTTGCCCAACTATGTTGGGTAGAACTGGGGGAGCACAGGCAGCCCAGCTTGGAGAGTTGGGGGAGAGGCTGGAGGGAATGCTGGTGCCCCTGGGGCCCTGATGAATAATGTATCAAGCCACCTGGAAAACCCACCTTGGTCTGCACCCAGCTCTGCAGCTTGAGTTTTCTGTGAGCAGTGAGACGGCAATGTCTTTCTGTTCCTTTCCCTTTCACTAACACTTAAAGGGGAGAAAATCCAAAAGGTATTATTGAAGATTTATTTAAAACTAACAAAGATGACTTCCATATATGGTCTCATATACTGATGTTACAAATAATAGGCAGAAACAGCTACAGTGAGTAGAATAAATCTGATAACTCTTTAAGTAGATTAGCCCAAGAAGAACATAATGTGTGCTTACAAGAAGGAGAAGAAGAAGGGGGTGGTGGCTGGGAGGGTCTCCAAAATCAGTTTTATACTCAGAGCACCAGAAGGTGAACACTAGCACTTGGACAATTCATGTTTGTCTGTTCTCTTGAAGAGGTTTATCTTATGTTTTCAATGACATAATGCATCATTAAATTTAAGATAGGGTTTTTAATATCCAGTTGATGTCTGGTGTTATAAGAAAAGAAAGAGAGGAGTGCAAAGTATTGTGAAAGAAAAATGCATTGCCTCAGTGTCCTTGGACAAGCAGGCAGCAGCATCCTTTTACTCATGT
Organism: Phaethon lepturus; assembly: GCF_000687285.1. Lineage (NCBI taxonomy): Eukaryota > Metazoa > Chordata > Aves > Phaethontiformes > Phaethontidae > Phaethon > Phaethon lepturus. The sequence continues at coordinate 16,072 of NW_010511113.1, read as the reverse complement.
CTAACATCTAATGTATGAAAGCCATTGGTAAAGGCATAGTAGGTGCTCTCTTTGTCTTTATACTTACTGCAGTGCCAGCAGATGAAACCCTCTTCTTATTTATGTATTAAATGTTTTTTTTTAGATCACTGGAATAAAAAATGCTCTATGTGCAATGACACGTAGACAATGACAATGACAATTCTGTTCTTTTCTGCATATTTCTGGCATATGGATAAATAATTAAGAAAGTGTTTTCTTTCATCAATGTCAAAAAGTTAGGAACACCTCAGGACTGCAGCTTTGTAAAATATTTTTATATAAGAGAGTTTGTGAAAGTGGTAGACTAAAAAGTTTCTCTCTACAGGGAAGGAGTAGAAAATGACAAGTTTCTACAATTTCTGTCCAAAATTCTTTACGTTTACCTTGAAAACAAACTCAAGAAGTGTAAGGGCAGCTCATCTGCCATTAATCATTCAGGTTTTGACCTCTTTACAGAGGCTGCCAGCCAGGTTGCTAGTCATGTAATATTGTATTTTAAACTATTAGCTGAATTTGAAATACCAACTAATTTTATCTATGATGGGGAAGCAACATTTAGTACTGCTAGAATTTAGTCATTATGTGGACCATCAGCCTTGCACTCTTCCATTCTATAAATCTGAAATAATGGCCATTTACAGTGCAGGTATGTGTCAACTCATATAATGAAGTTACCATACAGGTTCTTCCTCTTTGTAAATACCATCACTGTCAGTCAAAATAGTTATCTATTTCTTCTGGATGTTTTCTGACCTCTGCCCCTTAACTTTGCATACTGAAAATGTCATTTTAGCAAGGCTCCCAGAATTCCTAATATTGATACAGTTATACCTCGAACAGCAACAGTACTTTTAAATCAAAAAGTCACTACAGATCAGATTTCAGTAGTCTATTCCAGAAGATTTCCTCTTCAGTATGTTTAAAAGGAAATAGAAAATGATTCAGACTAATAGTTTAATCTTACCCATTTGCCCATTGTAGGCAAATCTTTCCATTTGTCAGGCAGATGCTGTGAGCCTTTAACTGTACAGTGGGTAATGTTAACACAACATGCTCCCTCTAGTATAGCTGAGCCAGTGATGGTACCACTGAAAAATTTTGGTTATTTTACAGAGGCCAGAACACTAGACTTTCCCCTTAGTGTTTGAGAAGTGGAAACAAAGGATAATTCTCATGCTGGACAAAGCAGCAGACTCTTTCATGCTCACCTGCTATCAAAAGTTTTAACTGTTGTCAATATCAGTTGAAATCTGTCAAGAAAACCTGTGTTTCTGCCTTCTTTTTGTCAGAAAACTGCAGACCATTTTGAATGTTTGCAACAGTTTACACTAGAAAAAGCAATAGATAAAACCCTAAACACTTAAACATGTTATTTTCTTTTTTTTTCTAAGGCACTCAGCTGCTGCTTGGTCTTTCTGCCTACCACTAGATGCATTCCCAGCTAGTTCAGCAAGATAGGTCATCCCTTTCAGCCTTTCTAAGCTAACATAGCACTTAAAGCTAAACTAAACAAAATGAAGACGGTACTTCCTTCTGGTTTGCCTTGTATGTTTCACTCCAAAAGGTGTTCTAGCTCTGAAACTGTAGCAGACACTTTGGCAGCACCAGTAGTTTGTTGGTGTAGTGTTGTTTATGATCAACAGCAGCATAACATAAAAACCACAGCTCCACTGGCTTTCAAGTTAAGTAGAGAGAGTTATGATTTTTACTGTTTTTAATTTCTAAAAACTACTTTTTGGCTCCTGGGTTTTAGTTCGATTGCTCATTCTCCTGATGAAAAACTGATTTAACATGCACAGTAAACCGTAAGATCATAGAATCTTTGGGTTGGAAGGGATCATTAAAGGTCATCTTGTCCAACCTCCCCCGCAGTGAGCACGGACATCTTCAACTAGATCAGGTTGCTCAGCGCCCCATCCAACCTGACTGTGAATGTTTCCAGGCATGGGGCATCTACCACCTCTCTGGGCAACCTGAGTCAGTGTTTCACCACCCTCACTGTGAAAAATTTCTTCCTTTATACCTAGTCTAAATCTACCCTCATTTAATTTAAAACCATTACCCCTTGTCCTATTGCAACAGGCCCTGCTAAAAAGTCTGTCCCCATCTGTCTTATAAGCACACTTTAAGTACTGGAAGGTTGCAAGAAGGTGTCCCTGGAGCCTTCTCTTGTCCAGGTTGAACAATCCCAACTCTATCAGCCTGTCCTCATAGGAGAGGTGTTCCACCCCACTGATCATTTTTGTGGCCCTCCTCTGGACCCTCTCCAATGGGTCGATGTCCTTCCTGTGCGGAGGGCTCCAGAGCTGGACACAATACTCCAGGTGGGGTCTCACCAGAGCAGAGAAGAGGGACAGAATCACCTCCCTCAACCTGCTGGCCACACTTTTTTGCATGTAGCCCAGGATACAGTTGGCCGTCTGGGTTGTGAGCAGACATTGCTGGCTCAGGTCTAGCATTTCATTCACCGGTACCACCAAGTCCTTCTTGGCACAACTGCTTCAATCCCTTCATCCTTACACCTGTATTGATACCAGCGGTTGCCCTGACCCAGGTGTGGGACCCTGCACTTGGCCTTTGTGAACCTCATGAGGTTCTCATGGGTCCATTCTTCAAGCCTGTCCTGGTCCCTCTGGATGGCATCCCATCCATCAGGTGTGTCAACAGCACCACTCAGCTTGGTGTCATCTGCAAACTTGCTGAGGGTGCACTTGATCCCACTATGTCATTGATGAAGATATTAAACAATACTGGTCCCAGTACAGACCCCTGCGGGACACCCCTTGTCACCAGTCTCCATCTGGACATTGAACCGTTGACCACTAACCTCTGGATGCAACTATCCAACCAATTCCTCATCCACCCAACAGTCCACCCATCAAATCCATCTCTCTCCAATTTAGAGAGAAGGTTGTTGTGAGGGACCATGTCAAAGGCCTTACAGAAGTCCAGATAGATGACGTCGGTAGCTCTTCCCTTGTCCACTGATGTCACTCCACCGTAGAAGGCCACTAGGTTGGTCAGGCAGACTTTGCCCTTGGTGAAGCCATGCTGGTTGCCTTGAATCACCTCCCTGTCCTCCATGTGCCTTAGCATAGTTTCTAGGAGAATCTGTTCCATGATCTTCCCAAGCACAAAGGTGAGCCTGACAGGTCAGTAGTTCCCAGTGTCTTCTTTGCTACCTGTTTTAAAACCAGGTGCAACGTTTCCCTTTGTCCTGTCTCCAGGGACTTCCCCTGACTGCCATGATTTTTCAAAAATGATTGGGAGTGGCTTGGCACTACATCAGCCAATTGTCTTAGGACTCTGGTATGCATCTTGTCAGGTCCCATAGACTTGTGTATGTTCAGGTTCCTCAGCTGATCTGGAACTTATGTCACATAGTGTCAGAGAACTACACTGATTTGCAACAGATATATAAATACGTTGTTCAGAAATACCCCAGAAAAGAGTTGCTTGCCCAAAAAGTTGGAAAGTCAGAGAAATATTTCCTTTTCCTTACTGCTTAATGCCAGTTTTGAGTGCCAAATCAAGGTGATTACCTTGCAGCAATTTACAAAAGCGTGACATAGATTCAGAAATGAGCCACCATTTAGCAAAGACTTTTGGTAAAATAAACTGTAGGATCCTCCAATTCCCAGGAGCTCCCTTTGCTTGAAGAAAATGATCAAGTGAGAAAATAGTCAGGACCAGGCTATTTTGTTTTCCTTTAAAAGGCTGTTATATCTTGGGAGTTAAATGTGCAAAACTGATTAAACAAAATGTTATTTATCACTATATTACATGTCTATCAGTGTCATTCATTAAAAACTCCTTTCATGTGGAGGTTAGGGAGTTTTTTGTTTCTAGATGAGACATTTCCTGTTTGTTTATTCTGCAGTGACAGTATCTATTATACAAAGAGGATTATCAATAATACAAAACCTAACTTTTCTCTTCTTAAGATGACTAAGGTTTCTAGTATGTTCCAGTCAAATCCAGAATTGACACAGGATGCTTTGTTCTCAGATGTCAACAGATGATAGTGGCAACTTCATGACATTTCCCAAAGTTAATACAGAGAGTCTCAAGTCTTAAAGGAAGGGTCTACAAACTGTGAAGGCAACTGAACTACTTGTGGTTTAGGCTTTTATCAGACACAAGTGGTGTCCCATTTGATTACTTTTATATGCATTTTCACAAATAATAAAATCCCATGGACTGCATAGCTCATAGGAAAATAATAGAAGCACTTTTCCTGAGTATTATCTATCTACCTCCTTTCTGAAATAATTCTTACTTATTTTGTTGTTTTATTCATCCTTTCTTACTCTGCCTAAAACTACTTCCTGTCTCCTGGAAACCTACTTTTTCCCTATATCTATTAGTACCTTTGGCTTCTTACAATATTGTATATACTGCCTTGGAATGTTTTTGCTTTTTCTGGACATACCTCTTGCTTGTTCTGTCTCACTCTACCAGATCTGTGAATTCATCTGACCATAAAGTTCTCCACATCTTGTTTGAAAAAACTAAAAATTTAGTTAAAAAACCCCAAATTAATTTGGTTTTCATCTGGCAATAAATTAATAAGGGTTTGTTTTAGATTTTATTTAAGCTTCATCATTAAACAATACTCATTTGAGACATGGTAGGCTGTTCATCCTTTATTGAATGTGATTTCTTAGTTTGCTTTCCAACTTCTGCAGAAATCTAACCAAATATCAGAACTCCCCAGAAGGTTTGCAAGAGTATGGACCTGAAAAAATTTAGTGTTTGTAGGTCTTCCAAATTTACATTCCATACCAGGGTGTGTGGAATTCCTTTAAGGTCTGGATTTCTTAATCCTAGGTCACACCATATGAATAGTGTCTTCTGATCCATGTGCCTGAAGCATGCTCTCAGTGCTGTCTGGTCATTTACCTCTCTGGGGCTGCAGATCATGAGAGAGCAGGGGATTATGTTGACCAGTTTTGTCAGGGTGATACAGTAAAGAAGCCAGGAGAATTTGAAAAAAAAACCCTCTCTATTACTGTCAAACAAACAAACAAACAAACAAAATCAGCACATTCCCACAAGTATTTTGATTTTTGCAAATCAGCATTTTCCAGTATAAACCGTCTTCCACATGAAAACTGTATTGAGTCAACTAAACAGTTAATAAGGGCTATAGACTCAGTTCTGTCATCAAATCAGATTTTTTGACAAACATAATATAGTAGGACATTTCTTTTTCAACTTCACTTGCTTTCTGCTTTGTTGAGCGTTCAGTGTAATAAAGTATTTAACCTTGTGGTAAAAAGACAGATTACAACATTCAAAAAACAGAAGGACCAAACAAACACTTGTGCTCCAGCAAGGCTTTATTTTATGAATAATTCCAGTGATGTCTATAGTAGTATGCACATAAAGATGTGCAGATTTCACAGGCATATGCAGAGATTTGAGAATCTCAAATAATATGGGCTTGGCCACTTTCACTTCATATTTTAAAAAATTAATTACATTTAGGATTGGTAAAAAACCTGACCAGTAAAACATTTAATGAAAAAGTAAAAATATTTATTAAAAATATTTGCATATTTGACATTTTTCTGTTACTTTCAGTAAAACGTTTCTTTTTTCCCTTTTCCCTCCATCTTTTTATTTCCTTTTTTCATCAAATAAAAAAGGTGAAAGGAGAATGAAAATAAAATTTAAACAATTAAAAATATAGATTTTTTTCCACATTCTCTTATTTTCTGCTAAAAAGGAGATGGTAGGCAAGAGTTCTTCTGGTCTGAGCAGTCTGTAACGTAATACATTTTTTTATATTGTTCAGTAGTTACTCTGAAAAAAGAGACACAGCTGATATTTACTTAATTCAGTAAGTGTACTGGAAAGATCAGAATTGCAGTGTGACACAAAGGTTCTCACTGGCTTGTGCCTAAGCTTGTTACATGTTCCACACATTTCTTTGCAACTTCAAATGGTATTTCTCAAACTGCAGGAAAACCATAAATGAAATAAAACTTTTATTGAAACAGAAATTAAACTAAATTAGTGATTAAATGAAGTGTGTTGAAATGTGAAGTTTATGACAGGCATTGATAAATGTTAGAGGTCTGGCATCTCATCCAGAATTTAACTAGTTATATAAACAAACACTTCTAAACCAGCAGAAATGATGTGTTGAAACTTTCATTAATTTTCAGAATGTCAGAGGAGCTGAAGCTTAAATGCTTTCGCTTTCAGCTGGTGTCATTAATGTAATAGGTGTTTCTCTGTTTAATAAAAAATTTGAAATATATAAACAAACAAGATAAAACTCAGCAGGACTTTTCCAAACCCCAACAAAATTTGTCTATGTGATGACTGCTTCTTCCTTTTCCACTCTCAGGCTATGTAATTTCTGAGAAGGTTTACCTTGAATTTCTACACAATTGCACTATTTTAATTTAACAACTTCCTGAACTTCAGAATTGTTTTCACAAGAAGGTCAAAAAATCTTTGAAGGCACCATGAAAAATAGAGATAAAAGGACTTTATATAGTGCTCCTGAAATGAGCATTTCATTATAGCCTTTCCTAGCAAAAAGAAAAAAAAATCTTCACATAGCACCATTTAAACAGTGGTTATATTACAGGAAAATTATTTTTGTGGAAATCAGTTTACTGTCACACATAAGTTAAACTTGTAATTTTCTGGATTGCCTTTCCCTGCAGCACCTTGATGCTTCCTTGACAAAACTCACATGGTGAAGTCTGACAGAGCTTCTTTATCAGGAGGGAGAGTCTTGCTATGGTTGCAGGAGGCTTAATCTTTTCTTTCCAAATTAACATCAGAATAAGTTAGTTACCTGTAATGATGTCTCTTCTGAGAGACTAAAAGAAATAAAAAAATAAATAAAGGTGATCTTAAGTAAAATAAATGAACATTTTAAATGAGCTTATTAAGCTTAAGGTTCAGTAACAGTGTCTGTGGTTATCAGACACTGTTTTGTAAGACCAGACTTGATACAATGGACTCAGAATAAAACAACCCTTCCAGAAAGTTTTGTCACTGTATTATACTGTTGATGATTTCTCAAGTTCTTCTTTATACATCTGCTAAACTGAAACAATTGCCATGCACGATTTTAATTTTCAATCAAGCAGAGGCCCAATTAACGTATGAAAACAGAGATAGCACTTTTTTTTTTTTTGTCCTCCTTATAAACAGTTGACTACCATTTATCACTCCATCCTTTCAGGGAAAATTAAAATTGATTAATATTGGAAATCAGTCTGACCAATCACAATTTGTGTTGGAACCATTTTTCTCTTAACAACATCAACACAAGAAAAGTGCAGCATATTGCAAACGTACAGTGTGGCAGCTATTTTGCTTTAACTTGCTTCACTTCTCAGTAAGTTTGCTCAATGTGCATTAGTGATAGAGCTAAGGGTTAAAGGAGAATCAAGCCTGAAATGTTGAAACAATCTAGTCAGATACATTCAGGTTTAAAGTTCAGTAAATGTGCATCAGGTGATCTGCTGGATCATCTGGAATGAAGATCGTGAAATTCAAGCACAGTTTTTACTTCAGTTCTGCTGTTATCTTCTGATAACTATTTTATCTTACCAAAACTTTGTTGCCAAAACAGAAATAATATTGTCTGGGGTTTTTTGTCCCTGTTTTTCTTGACTGTTTATACAGTGAGTCCCTTGAGGTAGAGACTGATATTCCTTACAGGTTTACATTATTTTAATAGAATTGTGGTATTGCATTTTAATCCTTGATGTGAGAAAATAGATATCATAGAATTCACTACATAGTCATCACAACATTTGAAAGCAGATATTTTTCTAAATCTGTGTTAGTCTTTTATCCTGAAAGAAGAGTGTGTTTGTGTCAGAAGCTGGCTTGAAATGTGTTGTCTCAAGAACAATAATTTTTTGGTTCTATAAAAATATGAAAGGAAGGTAAAAATCCAATCTCAAAGGGTAAGCAGAAAAACATATAGGCATTCCCTTCAGTATTCTGTTGCTGAATTATTCACAGTGTCAAATACATTATATGCACCTATAAACATAATTTAATTAAATTTTGAAGAAGAAGAAAGTAAGTAATGAGCACAGAGGGAAGCTGTATAAGAATCATTTGAAGCAATAGGAAGAAGAGATGGTTAGAGCAAGCAAGCTAGAAAACAGAGATGTAGAGCACTCAGATCCCCCGAGTGTGAACACATGTTTTTAGTTAGGGATGTCTATCTCTAGTCAAAGAATAAACAGCAGTGCGGTATAAAAAAACGATTTTAATAGAATGTTACCTAAAGTATTATGAAGCACATGAAGTGGGCAAGCCTAAAAATGTAACAATAACTCTCTACCTAAAAATTACCATGAAAATAATTTGGAAAATTATACACACATTTAAAGAAATATTTATTTCCCATATATAAAAAAAACAGACTCCGTTCATTCAGCGAAAAGTTCTAGAGAGAGATAGTCCTGCTTTGAAACTTTAACTGTCCTATTTCTGTTAATATCTAAAAAACATTCAGGGCAGCCAAAAAAATGTGGCTTGAAATTTATAGCCAGGTGACCTTTTCTTAAATTTAAGGAAACTGAGTCAAAAATAAAAATCTACTTTTTTTCCTACTAGAATATATTAACTAAAAAATCTCAGCCTTTCCTAAATTATTTACCAAATGTTAATGTTCTAAATAATTTGAGAAGAAATGTACAGGAAAGTTTTTTTACTGCTCAATCTCTTTCATTGACATTTTCACCCATGCTTCCAAAGAATACACTATAGTCCCTTGTTAGAAAATCTCCATAGACAATGATAAAAGCTGTCTGAACTTTCCCATAATAATAAATACAACTGAATATTTGGCAGATCTTGGATTTCTGAAGTGAGGAACTGGAGCACTAAGTAGAAGTGACTTCCTTCTCTGATAGTCTAGATCTTTACTGTCTGCCAGTAATGAACATACCAAACCCAAATGTTTTGTTTTTGTTTAATTTAATTACTCACATTCTACAAAATGTTTATTTTCCTAGGAAAAAAAGAAATTCTGTTAAACTTGAATTGATTTTTTTCAACCTTTTTTTTGTCAAGAAAATTGAAAAGTTAATTATTTGCAAAGTGACGGTGATCAAATTATCAACTCTTGATCCAAACATCCTGATGTAATTGTGAAAAATATCACTTCTCCAGTTCAGTGTAATTTTGAGGTCGGACCTTACATCAACAAGAGGTGAAGCAACATTTTAATGGCAATTTTATTTATTAGAGTTAAAAATCCTAGTCATTTGAAGTTTCTTAGAATTGTCGGACATTAGTCATAGTCAAAGTGAAGGTAGATTAGAGGACAGTCTGCTAGTGATGTGATAAAGGTAAATGACAAATGCAATTTGGCACTTGCCTCTCGAATACCTTACATGCCTAATACCACTGCATCTGTATTACTCCTACAGACAATCAGAAAATCTTTTATATATATTCCTATCAGCATTACATTTCTATTGAGTTATGTTACGAGCACAAAGACCACATTAAGAAGACAATAATTTCAAACAATGATAGCTTTGATGGAAAAACCATTTTAAACCACTGAATTTCTCTCAACCATTTGAATGTGAAGACATGTTGCAGATTTCCATTTACAGTTGTACCCAGACTACTTTCCATGGCACCATATCATAAGCTAGATCTGTGGAAAGATCTAGATAAAAATAACCTTCTGAAAAAATTTAAAGGAATAAGACAATTATTTTATTTGCTATTGGTTCGGCTACAGCACATTGTCATAAATCACTGCATCATAACAACTGGAGGGACACAGAACTGAAGTGTAAGCAGAAATGAACAGACTGGAATGGGAACTCCTAAACAGAGGTTTATCAATAAAGAATATGTACTTTGAAACTTTATTCTACATTTAAATTCAATAGCTTGGGGAAAAAAAAAAAACAAAACCACAAAAAACCCCAAACCAAAACAAAACCAAAAACTATGCAGAATACTTAACCTCAGCAGCATAATATTTCCAAAGACATTGTTATTTGCACACAGTATTAAACTAGGCTGAAGTAGTTTAAGAAAATCACATATATAAGACTTTCATTAATCTTCCAAATTAAAATTAGTGTAGTACATTTGCTGCCTTGTTCAATTTTAAATACCAGCAGAACCTTTGAATTTAACTTTGAGGAACAACTCTATATATCAAAATCTGTTTTCATTCCTATTTAAAAAAATTAATGATATCACTTTAAAAGTGCAGGTGAAAAGGAAACTCTACAGACATATACTTCCAGGGCTTCATTTCCCTAGTATGGGCTGTCTGCCCTACAGAGATGATATAGATTTGGAAAGTAAAATGGTAGTTCCATATCTATACAGTCATGAAATTTATATTTAGTGGCTTTTATTTATAAAATGTCAATGACAGACCCATTTAAAAATGGTCCTATTTCCCAGGCTTTTTCATTCACATTAGTACTGGTACCTTAGTGGTGCTCATACAAGTGGATTTGAAGGTGGTACTTTGAGCAAAGGACCTTCATAAACCAGCATTGATCTTGATAGTCATGCTGTGCATTGGGGAACACTGGCCTGAAGCTAAGTAGAGTCCAGCTGACAAACTGCTAACAAAACAGCCGTTAGACAGAATACTTTAGACCCTGTGAAGATAACTTCACAACTGTACTAGAAAAAAACCAAACAGCTTGCAACTTATCACTGGTCCCTTCCCCAAAGTTAGTCTCCTCCTTTGAATTTGTGTGAGTACTAGTTTCAAAACCTGCAAAAATACCTAGCACAAATATTTAACCTATTCAAGCACAAATATTTAACCTATTCATGTTGCTCTAACCACAGAAACCAGACTAATTTAATCAAAGGAGAGAACAAAAAAGGAGAAAGGTGTCTTTGGGAAAAAGCAGACAACATGAAGATTTGTGAGTGATGAAAGACCCCCTGTTTGAAACAAAAGTGGTTATTATGTTGCTTGTTATAGTCTTCCAGGATCATATAAAGTATAGAAACTCAGTTGTAATATTTTTACATACCTCAGAGAAGACATCTATCGTGAAGACTAAGAAGAAACCATTGCAAGTGCTCTGAATCATCTTTCTGATTAATTTATCTGACCATATCTAAGAGAGATTAGCTTCATCAAGTAGCAGGTAAGTGCCACAGGTTTTGCACATTCTTTTGCTTTATCAAAAAGCAGAACTGTACAGCAGACTACATTTCAAGTGCACTCAAAGAGAAAAGAAATAATTAAATTAGCCAGGGAAGATCCACAGCCAAACAGATTTTCAGGTGTCTTATAAGGACCCCTTACACTTCCAAGCAATTATTCAAAATTAATTCAAAAGTATTCAAAAAGTAATGAGAACAATTTAATGAATCTTTATTCTCGAAGACTGAATTATATGAATAAAGTTAATCTTAAACAAAATAAAGTTGAAGAGATACCAACAAGGCTCTTTGCTTTGGACAACCTTTCTGAAAGACACAGCAATTCTCCATTGAAGTTTTAGTAAAACATTTATTCATCTACTCTTAAAAAGCCTCCAGTAGGACACAGCTTCACACAAACTCCCTCACTGTCACATTTTTCATTTTTTATTCCTTACAACAATGAGATCTATCTTAATATTGTGATTTTTTCTTTAATGCAGACAGAATTTTTTTCCCTGATAACACAGCTGGCTAATGGATTTGTCAAGAAAAATATGTGTAAAATGTCAACAATAGATAAATCCTGGAAATATTCAAAGAGACAGTCAAAGAGAGAGTCTCATCAGAGTCCTGATCTATTAATATCTCACTCATGACATCAAGAAATGTCATTACTTTTAGGAAAACAGGTTATGTATATATGTTCAATTGAAAACATCGCCCTGGCAGCTTGGTTCTTGCTTTGAACAAGTTTCAATTTGTCCCATTGCAAATATGAAATATGAATCTGAAGCAGACTGGATTAGATATTTTCACTGCAGTCTACAGTTCATCTTGCAGGAACATCTTTATGCTAGTTGTGTGCACATCATATGGGCCTCAGGGGTAGAGAGAAAAAAAAAAGTCAGCAAATTGGTTTGGTACTAAGTAGGAATTGCTTCTTCTCAGAGCTATGACACATGCCCACAGGAGAAGGATTTATCTATATACATTCATTGAGCCATCTAAATGATATATTGCTGCTCATGTGTGGATATTTCTTATTTGTTTTAAGTGGGATGCCTGACCTCAAATAGAAAGAGGAAGGAAAAGATTTAGCTAGAATAAATAAACAAATAACCATTTCTACCCACATTTTCTAATTAATTTATGAGCCCCCAGATCTGTCTTTTTATTTATTTACCTGTAATAACATTTACAACAGATTAACTTTTATTTCTGAAGAGGCCAATTGGTTTTCACCAATCAGTATGAAAAGCAGAACTATATTGGAGGTCAGTACTAAGGAGCTTTGTTGCAGTAGCATGAAGTGCCAAGACTGGAGTAACACAAGATTATCAGCTTTATAAGGAAAAGACAAAAGAATAATTCTAAAGGTTTTAGCCAAAAAGACATCAACACCCTTATGACAAATAGCTTTATAAATATTTTGTGATGAGCTGTCTGTATGTGCTCAGTTTTAAAAGTTTCTATAGATTGACTCAAGC
>NW_010511113.1:0-3397 GCF_000687285.1 Phaethon lepturus | reverse complement strand
ATCATCAAATACTACTATAACTCTTGCATAATAAGCATACAAAAACAGTGCCTACAAAACTTTACAGAAGCACAGCTTTCCTGTCTTGTAGCAAACATACTTTCCACTGAAGTAGTTCAGTGGACTGAGTTGACAGTAACACGAGACAGCATAATATGAAAAAAATGGGTGGAAATGTTACATATGTCAACTGCATTATTATTATTACTTTTTCTGTAACAATTACATCTGGATTATTAACTATTAGCCTTCTGAGATTTTAATTATACTATATAATAAATTCTCATCTTTACGTGTGCTTCCTCTTTGTCCATAAAAACTATTGAGTGTAACAAAGTTCAGAGTATTTTTTGAACTCTGATACAAATAAAACTGGTATCTTTGAAGTGGAGAGCTACGGTTTTATGAATTCAGTTAAGTATCCTTTGTTCTGTCTGCACTTTTACTACCCAGTGACTGAGAAAATGGAATGCAATGCTTTGTCAAGTAGTCAGATGGGTAAAAGTGTTGTGGGTTTTTTTTTTTTTTTAATCTACCTTGTTCTCATGCTTGTTACAATGTTTTCTATAGAGACAATTAATTTTATTTCATATTGCTGCAGTCCGATTGCAATGTAAAAAATACTGACACCCTACTTCTTTGAATTAAAGGAGAAATTCCTTTGGCTGAACTGAGCCAAGGCCAGAGCAACACATTATGAGCTGTCAGTGTGCCCACGTGGCCAAGGCAGCCAACAGCATCCTGGCCTGTATTAGAAATAGTGTGGCCAGCAGGAGCAGGGAAGTGATCATGCCCCTGTACACGGCACTGGTGAGGCCCCACCTCACATACTGTGTTCAGTTTTGGGACCCTCAATACAAGAAAGACCATCTGGAGTGTGTCCAGAGAAGGGCAACAAAGCTGGTGAAGGGTCTAGAGCACAAGTCTTATGAGGAGAGGCTGAGGGAACTCGGATTATTCAGCCTGGAGAAGAGAAGGCTGAGGGGAGACCTTATCGCTCTCTACAGCTACCTGAAAGGGGGTTGTAGTGAGGTGGGTGTTGGTCTCTTCTTCCAAGTAACCAGCGATAGAACGAGAGGAAATGGCCTCAAGTTGCAACACAGGAGGTTTAGACTGGATGTTAGGAAAAATTTCTTCACCAAAAGGGTTATCAAGCATTGGAACATGCTTCCCAGGGAAATGGTTGAGTCACCATCCCTGGACGTATTTAAAAGTCATGTAGATGTGGCACTTAGAGATATGGTTTAGTGGTGGCCTTAGTGTTAGGTTTACAGTTGGACTCGATGATCTTAAAGGTCTTTTCTAACCTAAATAATTCTATGTTTCTATGATTAATATTCTGATTTCACAGAGAGCAGAAGAGGAGTATTCTGTGATTCACAAGATAGCACTGACACTTATGTGACTTTTGTTTCTTGGGGAGAGCTTTTCTTAAGACAGCAGTTTGAAGGTGTCTGCCTGGCTTTTTTCTCCTGTGTGCAGCACTGTGAAGTTACCACTTCAGTCCCCTTACATATCACTAGTGGAGTGCTTATGCTGTCACCATCCACACTGCTTCCATCACCAGGGAGGCTGTGACGGCACAGCCATGTTAGTCATCACAGTCTGGCTGGGCTGCTCAGTGTTAGAGCCAAATTTGCTGTACCCAAACAGATGAGTTATTACAATTCCCGGCTCTGCAGCTTCTCAAGAGACTCCCAATGATTTATGACAGACAACTGATTCTTATCTCTTGTCAAGAGGTGCCTTATAAATAAATGGATTGTTTAAATGCAAATGGTGTCTGAAGAAGAGGAGAAATGGGTTAGGAGGATTTCAAAGACTCAGAATTACCTTAGAGATGCAACAAAGATTGTGATTTTAGAGAACTGTAAGTAGGTTGTTTTCAGATTCTAAGGAATGAAAATAACAGAGAGAGGAACCTTCTCCGCTTGGCTGACTAGAGCCTAATAATTCCAGAAAGCGAAGTATTTAATGGTGATCTCAGAAAGGGAAAGAAATGGGTACTAAAGATCCTGAGTGAGATTATTCTGGTAGTCACTTTACAAAAAGAAAACAAAAAAACAATTCTAGGAAGTTTTCTTGTCAGTTTAGCTAATATTACTAAAAATTACATTTTCTTAATAAAAATACTAAATATGGTTACATGTATAAAATCATAATGGTGGTGTTTTCATTCAGCTTCAGCCAAAATGTCCAGATCCTCAGGTGACAATGGATATTGAAATTCCCAGGTGTGACCAAGAAGCATACAGGAATTGCTGCTCGAAAAGAGTCAGAACTTATTAGTCTATGTCTTGTTTCACATTAAATATTGGTGCTTCAGATATTTTGGCTTTTATAAATTTTGGGTTTCACAGAATCACAGAATCACTAAGGTTGGAAAGGACCTTCAAGATCATCAAGTTCAACCATCAATGCAGCGCCACCATGTTCCCTAAACCATGTCTTGAAGTGCCACATCCACACGTTTTCTGAACACTTCCAGAGATGGCAACTCCACCACCTCCCTGGGCAGCCTGTTCCAATGCCTGACCACCCTCTCAGTGAAGAAATTTTTCTTAATATCCAATCTAAATAAATAATATATATAACAATACTGTAAGGAGATTAAATTCTGATCATGTTATTTAGTTAAGTTTTAGTGACTACAAAGTCAGCAAGTTTGTAGAAAGTTAGCTTCCCTGAGGATTTCTAATTCCTCTCTGAGCTTGTGATGTAGGAAACAAAAGAGAATTTGGAACAGCAGTAGGATTTTACATAGCAATGTAACAAATCTTTAACAAATGTTATACTAAGAATAGCTTCAGGAAAGCTAGAGTGTTGTCAGAATTTCACCAATTATTCCATTTAGACTATGAAATAGGGCAATGCAAACCTCACGTGATATAACACAAGACACATTCTCTGCCAAAACAGCTGGAAGAAATTTCTGAATCACCTGCTGGGGACTCTTCTGCTATACAAACCAATATGTTTTCACATAACTGACCCTAACACTAAAACTTCTAGACAAGCACCCAGACCAGAGAAGACTTGAAAAGATGCTGAATCCACTATTTCTCTTTGTAAATTTTCCAAAATTTAATTGCCATTTGTGAAAAGTGTACGCACTACTTTTGATTTGAATTTGTCTGTCTTAACCATTAGAACTATTGGTTCCTGTAGTGTGTTTCTTTTCTAAACAAACAGTGATGCATACCAACATAGAGACACTGTGAATGAATGATGGAGCATATCCTAAGGGAAAGTTGATTATTATTCATCAGTAGTCAGAGCTGCTGATTAATATTTCATGAGTATCACTCAGACTATGGAAATGAAGAGTCAGTGATGTTAACATGACCCATATCAGAAATATTGATTTTAAAAAATATATTTATATATTTATTATTAA
>NW_010511112.1:0-515 GCF_000687285.1 Phaethon lepturus | reverse complement strand
AATACTGTGGGAACCTGTTCCCTCTGTGAGGATTTCTGAGGTAATGCTGGCAGGCCTTTACTGACAGCCCAGAGGATGCCACGTCATGCAGAGCGCTCTGAGACCGTTCTGGGGAAGCAAAAGAGCCTGGTGGGGAACATCCTGTACCCATCCCTGCCTTCACAGACCCTCTCAGTCTCCATATGCAGCGCTGACCAAGGGCACCTGCTTGCTGCTGTCAGGAGCAGAGATCCACAGCAGCCATCAAAGAGAAGAGGTGCTGAGCCCAGGCACCGACATCAGGGCGAACCCAGTGATGCTGGTGCTGAAGTCGCTGGCGCTGCCAGTGCCGGTGCCACAACTGGTACCAGAACTGGTGTGAGAACCGGTGCTGTTGCCAGTACCAGTATCAGTACCGGTGCCAGTACCGGTGCCAGTACTAGTGCTGATACCAGTACCAGTACCGGTGCCAGTAACAGTGTTACTGCCAGTACCAGAACCAGTACCGGAGCCAGTACCAGTGCCGGTGCCGGGCG
>NW_010511111.1:0-6762 GCF_000687285.1 Phaethon lepturus | reverse complement strand
CCCTAGCCTGTAGCGTTGCATGGGGTTGTTTTGACCCAAGTGCAAGCCCCAGCACTTGGCCTTGTTAAACCTCATACAATTGACCTCGGGCCCATCGATCCAGCCTGTCCAGATCCCTCTGCAGAGCCTACCTGCCCTTGAGCAGATCAACACTCCCGCCCAACTTGGTGTCATCTGCAAACTTACTGAGGGAGCGCCCAATCCCCTCATCCAGACCATCAATAAAGATATTAAACAAGACTGGCCCCAAAACTGAGCCCTGGGGAACACCGCTTGTGACTAGCCACCAACTGGATTTAACTCCATTCACCACAACTCTCTGGGCTCAGCCGTCCAGCCAGTTCTTTACCTAGTGAAGAGTACAGCTGTCAAAGTCATGCGCCACCAGCTTCTCCAGGAGAATGCTGTGGGAGACAGTGTTCAGGATTTTACTGAAGTCAGGTAGACAACATCCACAGCCTCTCCTCCATCCACTAGGTGGGTCACCTGGTCATAGGAGATCAGGTTGGTCAAGCAGGACCTGCCTGTCATGAACCCGTGCTGGCTAGGCCTGATCCTGCACACGTCCTGTGAGCACCCTTAAGATGAACCACTCTATAATCTTCCCTGGTACTGAGGTCAGGCTGAAAGGCCTGTAGTTCCCCAGATCTTCCTTCTGACCCTTCTTGTAGATGGGCGTCACATCAGCAACCCTCCAGTCATCTGGGACCTCCCCCGTTAACCAGGACTGCTGACAAATGATGGAGAGTGGTTTGGTAAGCTCCTCCACCAGCTCCCTCAGTAGTCTCAGGTGGATTCCATCAGGCCCCATAGACTTGTGGGTGTCCACGTGGCATAGCAGGTTAACTGCATCCTCCTGGATGAGGGGTTTACTCTGCCCTCCATCTCAGTCTTCCAGCACAGGGGGCTGAATACCCTGAGGATAACTGGTCTGGCTATTAAAGGCTGAGACAAAGAAGGCATCAAGTACCTCAGCCTTTTCCTCATCCTTGGTGACAATGTTGCCCCTCCCACCCCATCCAATAAGGAATGGAGATTCTCCTTGGCTCTCTTATTGTTGTTAATATATTTGTAAAAACATTTTTTGTTATCCCTTACAACTGTGGCCAGATTGAGTTCTAGGTGGACTTTTGCCTTCCTAATTTTATCTCTGTATAACCTAATGACATCCTGTACTCTTCTTGAGTTGCTTGCCCCTTCTTCCAAAGGTGATAAACTCTCCTGTTTTTTGTGGGGTTTTTTTTTTTTTTTTCCTCTTCTGAGTCCCAGCAAAAGCTCCCTGTTCAGCCAGGCTGGTCCTCAAATAGCTTTTACCCCAGGCTACTTCAGGCCATCGTGAGCAGTCACCTGCATTCCCCAAAAGCCTGAAAAGCTACCTCATCTGCATAGGAGCTTGCAGCTACTTGCAGATACTCAGGACTGGAAAGGACTTTCTGGGCCACACTCTCCATTCTCATGCCACTGCGGACACCACATCATCTAAAGCCCGCGTTATTTCCAATTTTTGCCTTTGGTGAAAGGCCATCCACAGGCATATCCTTCTAACACAAAGAATCAGTACAGAGTAAGACCTGTAGATCAAGGCATCCTGGGGAAAAAAATGAGCACTTGGTTTGGATATGAAACTCCTATTTAGATTAGCAGGGACTAGGGAGAACTGCTTACATTGGTGTTCTTACAACTCTCCTCTCCCTTTGGTGACAGCAAATTGCTCATCTTGAATTTTTCTGGTTCCAACTGGGAATAGTTCCAGTTTGTGTAGCTTCTCGGGGTTGGTAGCATGCCTGAGTGGAGAGAAATGGTGAAAGAATGTGGAAAAGAATACCTAGCACTTTTCTCCCATCTTCATAGTGTGCTATACACACTAAGCTTCACATTTTCTCATGGTGCTGTATCACTTGTTTGTACAGACAAAGCACAGCTGACGTTCATCTAAGGCATGAGATAAAATAAGCTTTAGAATGCAGGCCCTGTTTGCCCTCCTGTATAAACGCCACAGCAGCTTAGCCCGAAAGCCTAAGATCTTGTCTCCAGCAGCTGCCAGCTGTGGACAGTTACAACAGAGCATAAGAAACCAACCCATACTGAGAAATTCTTTCCCTGGTATAGCCTCCCTGCATCTGCTAATCACGAATCTACAGACTGGAGGTTTAGTATTTCATCGTTTCCTGGAAAGGATATCTTGAGTGACCCGCAGAAACTGACAACTGCGAAAGTAAGAGACAAAGAGAAGACAGACATGGAAGCAAGCAAGGAGTAGCCGGGTAACAGGAACAGAATGAAATAGAGCTTACAGAATTTTTCACTGCTGTATGGACTACACATGTCCCCTAAACCTTTGGTCTCCCGGTCACCAAGGACAGCCTCATGGCAAACTCTGTCCAGAAGTGATGGATTCTATCCAGAGCATGTGAGTGGCAGAACTGCCTGCATATTTGCTTGAACTCTCTAAGGTGAACAGTGCAGCCAGAATGGTGAACAATGATTGGAAAACCTTTTCAGAGGCCTGGGAACTTTGTATACAACATCATAGCTTGATACACATTTTTTCTGCTTCTTGGAGCAGAGGATACATGCTTTACACACTAGTACATATAAGAAAGGCCCAAGTAAACAAATGTAAATGTGTAGAATGTATATGCGTGAATTCAGGGAAGGAGGGCAGAAACTGAGTTTTAAAGACAACGGATAACTCAATTTGCAGCCTGCAGCCTGCACAAGCCGCATTTCCTGGAGGGAGCAAAGCCACTCTCACCTATCATCCATTCTGAAATTGCATTGCAGAGCTGTGTCTTGGACTCATCAGCACTGAAACACGATCTGGGAAAACTGGAACAGCAGCAGATATACAAGGCTGGACTCAGCAGTGAAGAGAAAAAGCTAGGGTTTAAGGAAAGAAAAATGATATATATACTTTTTAGTTAAGAGATCACAGACACACTGTTCTTTTGAATAACAAACTCTACATTTCTGCCAAAGGAATGACTGCAGCTTTGAAGAGCTAGTAATTAAGGAAAGAAGTGCACAATTTGGAAAAAAACCAAATGTTTTCATTTGTCCTTCCCCCATTCTTTAAAGGGGGTCATGTTAGCAAAAGAGAACAATCAGACAGACTGTTAATGCAGATATTTAGAACTTTTAGAAGTCAATAAAAGCGTGCTGTGAGAAGTGAAAGAAAATTAAGAACCCGGGAATAATAAGAAGGAAGCCAGAGGTGAATTAGGTGAAGGCATATTCCTTGAGTGAAAGATAGAGGGCAGACGTGAGCAACTAGAAAGCAAAGCCGTGCGTTACCCCATCTTACGTTATTAAGAGCTTTACCATCCAGAAAACAAAGGCATGAACCTTCCTGGCTATCACTTGGTGACTCAAGGCAGGGATACCGCCCATGACACCCCACTATCCTCAAAAGTTACAGTACAACTGATGATTAGATGTTAGGATTCCTGCAAGAATCAATTAATAGATGCCTGCACAGCACTCTAAAAATCACTATTTATAGGATAGGTATTAGTTTCAGATTACTCTGTGGGGATGAATTTCTCCGTCTCTTTTCAACTGCTCTTGTGTTTCCTTTGCCTAGGTGTAAGCACTTTAATGAGGGCCTCCTGGTGGTGGAATCTGTTGACAGTCAAGCAGGAGGAAAGCATAACGCTTTGCAATGCAGTGGTAACAGCCGTTCTTCTATCCCTGGAGTTGGCTATAACGAAAAGACACAAATAGAGAAAGCAGACATGTTTGCTTTGTCAATAAAATATAGGTGAAATATTTATGCTAATATCTAGGATACTAAAAGAAGGGACATCATTAACTGCAGAGCACTGAGGCAACAGGAATTATCTCACTGCGGAAGAAATTAATTAGGCATGGAACTAATTTCAATATGCCAAAAAAAAATTTTGTAGGTTTTAAACTCAGTTTCGTTTAGCCCACCAACCAATGTAGCAAGCTTCAAGCAGCAATAATTACAGTAAATATTCTCTTTGACATCAGAGCAAGCCTAGAGTAAGTCTACTGAATTCATGTCAGTGAGGTTTCCCTATCATTATTGATATAACAAGAGAACAATAATAATCCCACAGTGTATATGAAAAAAGGCAAGAGAAACACTATGGAGTTAAAAACAGCTCTGAGATCATCTAAGTTATAGATTCTATATCACCTGTGAACCCAAAAAGCCAAAGAAGATGCTCTAAATTAGGCTATTAAGAACAGCTTGGGTGTCTTCCAAAATTTCCATATTGTCATGTGCTAACAGCCCTATCTTCATCCTGTCACTCAGTCTTCTACCAGCATTACCAAAGACGTCTTCATAAAAACATACACAGTTTCCTTACACGATGACTGCAATATGCAGGTTACTCATTGCTTAATAAGCTTTTGCAGGTCCTAAGTGGTATCTCTAGTTATTGTACCGGAAGAGGGAGAGCACGCTAGGTGTGTGCTTCCCCACAAAGTGACAGGCACAGAAGGATGCACAGTGCTATACCATGCTTTTAACAACACTTAAAATGATACATCAAACTACCTGCTGGCAGAACAATGCAATATATCGAGAGGCAGTACTAGAAACAGCAACGGTCAGCTCTTGTCTCTTGTCTCCTGGTATAAATGGAAAAATAACCACTAAAAGCTACTGCCAGAATGTCCTGGGAAGTTGGTGCAGCAAGGAAATTCCACAGCATTTTTCAAGGAAATGAAGTCTGGGAAGAAATGAAATTTAGTAAAACTGTGCAAAGGAGGAAAGATTCCTGAAGCACATAACTCAAAAAAATCAGATACTTAAACTTGTTCTCTTGCTCTCAAACTTCTGGAGCAGCTTTCTGAACTGTCATTCACAAGCCCTACCGACTGTGAAGCTGTTCACATACACATCTGCATCGGTGCACACAGCAATCCAGCACACAGAAAAATACATGTTCCCCTCACATGCCAAGGCAGTTGAGGTGGGCTGCCTGCCTTCAAGTCTCTTGGAGAAAGAGGCTGTCAGAGAATCACTGTAAGACCCTGCATCAATGAGACTGTTTAGTTTGACAATAATTGTAATGTATTACTACAATATTCATCCTGCTTAGTGCAAGAAGAACTCAAGCGCATAACTGTGCTGAAACATACAGGTTTCTTCTAGGAAGGTGAACATTATTACCCCTGTAGTACCTACCAGTACTACCCCTGGTGGAGTACGTCCTGACCAGAGCTTCTTAACACCTGCTTTTCCCCCGTCTTGGTAACAAAGCCTTGAAGTATTGGTAACAGAAACATATGTGCCTTTTTCTCTGAGCATCTCAGGGAGATGCTTCTCTCATCTGCAGCTCTTCAGGTCTGAGTATTTGTTCAGAAACTCAAAAATTTTCAGTGCATTTAACAGCTAAAAAAAAAATGAAAGCAAGTGTTAAGAGCTCAGTTCCTCACTGTCTTGTATGGTCTTTTGACTCTTACAAGCATCTAGGTTAGCTACAGGGGTTTTTCAGTTCAAAATTGTAATTCTACATTCTCCCAGCTTTTCTTCCAAGGTTCTTGCCTTCATTTCACATCTGGACCTGCTTTTCATCCTTCTTATCCAATATATGAGCACACACACATATGGACATTAAATGCCGATAGGAGCCACAACTACTTTACAAAGCCCTTGTTCAGAACTGCAAGTTTTTTTCTACTTTTAAGGGTGTTGGTTCTCCCCCCTGCTCCACTGTAATCCCTTCTCTTATTAAAAAAATACATTAAAAAAAAATCACTAATTTCCAGTGCACAGACTCCAATACACAGGATCAGAATGCCACTGTTGCACGTGTCCTAGAAGAATCAGATATTGCCTAACTGGACTACCAGAAGATACCGCAGCACCAGACTTTTCTTGTCTACAGTCACTGGGTTGGTACTGTGGTATCTTCCCAAGTCTCATTCCAAGCAAGCAATTTTCTGGTTCACTTCAGGCAGGGTGCCAATTCAGCACTCTCAGAATGAAAGAATGTTAAAGAACTTTTTTGTGGAGTATTAATACACATACAAACCAAATCACCACCGTCGGTGATTCTCTTATTTTCTCCTCTCTTTCCTGGCACTTTTGTTCATCTGTCCCCCCTACCCTTTTTTTTTTCCCCTTTTCTTTATTGTTCCACTTTAACTAAAGTCAGCATCCTACTACCTCATTAATCTAAAATTTTCAGGAAAGCCTCAAAAAGCCCTCAACAGAAGCTTTTCTAAAAATGAAGCAAGTAATTTCAGGTGACTAAGTTCTAAGAGATAGAAGAATTATTTTAAAACTTAGAAAAAGAGTGGTACTTTGCCTCTGCAATATAAAAAACTATTGGTGATATGTGCTACACACCCCTGCCGTTCACTCAAAATACTATCCAAAGCAACTACCAAAGCCAGCTTCCATGGAATACAAGCCAGCAAGTAACACAATAAAGCTAAATTTATCCCGTCATGTGCTGAAAAGGGAGGACTTTGCAACATGCACAGAAAACGAGGACACTTGGGACTGCTTCAGAGAACAGCTTATTCAAGAACTGCCTCCTCTCTCTCCAACTTCTAACCCACAATTCCCTGAACTCGCGGGGGGTCCAGAACCCCAGACCTTCTCCACTTCTTCTCCCCAGGCTCGCAAGCAAGGAGGAATTCTCTGCCTAATGGCGCTTCATTGTTTATATGCAAAAACAATTAAAAAAAAAGTCTTCCAACCATTTTAGGAATCCGCGGGCAGAACATCACAATTTTGATACAGCCCGATGGCGAGGAGAGCCCCACCTCCACAGTACC
>NW_010511110.1:21518-41880 GCF_000687285.1 Phaethon lepturus | reverse complement strand
ACTGGTCCCAGTATGGACTCCTGAGGGACACTGCCCATCACTGATCTCCATCTGGACACTGAGCCATTGACCACTACCCTCTGGATGCTACCATGCAACCAATTCAGCATCCACCCAACAGTCCACCCATCATATCCCTCTCTCTCTGTGACCCTGTTTTACTAAGCTCAAGTACAGATGTCAAAGCATCTTTGCCTTAAGTATCTCAGGAAGGTATGGTGGACAATATACAGTAACACTGCACTGAAAAAGGAAGCAGATAGCTGAATATAATGTGATGACATACCTCTGCTACATCTGCCAGAGACCGTGACACAAAAGAGTCCCGTGAGTTTCCATCCAGAAGGCTGGGTCCCAGTAAGGAGGTGCCACTGGCAGTCCCAACAGGAGTTGGCAACATTTTTCGTCCCTTCTCAGGGGAGATGAAACTTGCTATAAAGAACAGGCACATCAGTAAGTCACTACACTGAATGTTTGCAACTGGGAGGATAAAGAGATGGACAAGAAAAGAGAAAATGGAGGCCAGATATCCATTTCTTATACCTCTTAAAAATTATGTGTTACTAGCATGAACACCATCAGCACACTGCTAAGAGCACAGAGACTCATTACACTGGCCCCATTAAACATTAGTTTAAAAAGCCCCAAACAAACCCAGTGATCTCATGTCTTTGAGATTATGCTCACCAAGCACAGAACGAAGCCTACTTTTCCAACAGCAGAGCCAAGGGCATCTTTTCATTTTGGCAGAGCAGCCAAAATGTCTCAACCTAACTGATGAGTCAGTCTCCAAACAGACTACAAAGAACTGCCAAGGAATTATTTGTCCCAAGGTACGGGCCCCAATCTAGCAACAGGATCTTTTCAGGAACAGACTTGTAAAGAGAAAGAAAATGCATTCAAGGCAACACTGCTGAAATGAAAGCAAGAAGTAAGGGAAGAATCCTAAAAACATCCTACTGGGTTTACTATTTTCCAAAGGATTCACTTCTAATAAACAGCTTTTTTTTTTTTTTTTTAAAAAAAAAGAAAAGAGATTTTCTGTTGCAGTTCTCTGCATACTGACACTTACAAAACAAACTGCTGAGAGACGAGTCTGTGGAGTCGTTAGGGTACCACTGGGGATCATGGCTGGGAGAGGCAATCCAGTT
Source organism: Phaethon lepturus (assembly GCF_000687285.1). Classification (NCBI taxonomy): domain Eukaryota; kingdom Metazoa; phylum Chordata; class Aves; order Phaethontiformes; family Phaethontidae; genus Phaethon; species Phaethon lepturus. The sequence continues at coordinate 40,729 of NW_010511110.1, read as the reverse complement.
CTGTTGAGGACTACTGGATGGGGACGGAAGACTTTTGGAGCTGTCACTGCCATTCAGCTTTGCAGGAGAGAGAGAAACACCTTCACCTGTAAGCCAATGTCAGGAATCACTGATTCGGTCAATGCAGTAGTTATAGGACACTGCATCCATTTAGAAAGGAAAAAAAAAAAAAAAACCAACAAAAAACCACCTGTCTGTGCTAGAAAATAAAGGCTAAGCACATAATTTTACTTCCAACAGGTGTTAAAAAAACCCCCAAAACCACCAGAAACTTCCTGGAAAAGTTTCTGCTGACATGTAAGATGACAGGGATTTTTTTTTAAGTTAATAGGAAGACTTTAGCTAAGCTCAGACTTACTGTATTGACCAGAGCTGATAGCTATTTCAATGATAGAATCACTGATTTGAGTGGCAGGTTCTCCTTGAGAAAGCACATCCTCAGGTGGTCCAGGCAGAGAAATATCCAAGAGAGCAGAAACATTGGGAGGAGAGAGCCGGGTACTGGAAGCCTCTGATGAGGGAAGTGGAGGGGTGGAAAGACCATTTTGGAGAGGAGTCTTGGACAGTTCTGACAGAGAAAGGATTGATGTGCCCTGTTACAAGAAACAGAGATAATTGTTCATGAATTTATGACGGACTTGGAAACCTGTCTGAAAAGCCACAGCTTAGCTCCTAAGCATCAGATTAAAATCAGACCTTAAGAAAAAAAACAAACTAACAAAAGAAAACAACCCCCAAATAGGACTAATAATCCAGTAGGTAACATTACTAAATTTTTAGGAATCTATTATTATTTATATAATACATTTGTATTATTTTAATGAAAAATATCTGTAAGCATAAGCAAACATGCTTCAGCCCACATCCTGCCAAATCATCTGAAAAAATATGGGTCTGTAACATTCCAAAGAATATTTAATACAGCCTACATAACAGAAACAAGCATAATAATAAAATGAACATGATTTTGATGAAACTACAAGATAGTTCTTAAGTTATTACTTTGCCTTTGTATAGGCAAAAACCCTGTAATTCCCTAGAGTATATACATACTGTAAACTGTTAACTCACTCCTCTTTACAGCCAGACTTCTCAAAACTCAACTGATCTTTTTTAAGGAGTCTTGTTATTAGTACCTCATCATAGAACTGTCTGTGATTTTTTCTGATTTGGTATATTCAAAGCTGTCCTGACAGCAAGAACCAGAACCTAAGGCCCCACTACCACAAATAAATGCCTATGTTCATGTCCTAACATCTCTGCTATAAAAAAATCCACTACTTCTCCTTGATGCTCTCCAATCAAATTAATTTGACCTTTTTCGCATGTACCTGTCACAGCAAAGGTAGAAAGTACTTCCACTGAAAAAAATGACAAAATCCTGTATTCTGATGCTTATGTATCTAACACAAGGTCCTGGATCTCACTGGAGAAAGAAGTAACAACACTCTTACAACTTAGGTGCTGCCACAGTTACTGTTTAAGTATCTATGTCTTACTGGATCCAGCACAAAGAAAAGTGATTCTCTGAAGAGGATGCTAGCATTACAATCACGCTTTTACTCTTACTATTCCTCCTTCAGCAAGATACAAGCAGCAGGACTGCCAATTGCTGAATCTTTCTTTGTGATATCTAAAATACACGTGTACAATACAGCAGAGCAATTATAAACTCCTCCACTGTATCAAGAAATACGTGAAACCAGTTTGTCCTTCAGAGGTCAGAGATTATCAGCTTCACTTTGATTTTTTTAGAGAACGGCACTGACATAATTTTAGGCAGCTTTCCAAGTTTTCTGTCTTTAAATTTCTTTAGATGCTAAAGATTTCAATTCCCACAAAACAGCACCAATGGTGTACCTGGGAACGAGGAGATTTAACTAGTAATTCCAGCAGTGTTTCCAGAACATTACCCATTTCATACAACTGTTCTTTCAACACGTACTCTACCTGGAAACCATCAGGAACTGCTCCCTGCTCATGCCGTGTTGGTAGGCTGATGAATGGAACCCGACACCCAGGGCCCGAGCCCTAGAAGCACAATAGAAATCAGGTGAGCGACCAACATCAGATGCTGCAAATATAGCTGGGGAGGTAAGAGACAAGTGCGTATCACCCTTTATGCATGCTCTATCATGCCTTTCAAAATCATCCATCAACTCCCTGAGAAAGTTACACAGATTAACATGTATCTGGTCTCAATGAAATAAACGGCAAAGAGAAATCACAGCTTCCATTCCAAAGAAATCCCTGCAAGTCCATGTTTTGCCCCAAATTCCTTGCTGAATTACCGTCTATTGAAATGCTACTGTCTTTAAAAGCCCAGATGGATGGCCAACTTAAACAGTCCCACAGCTGAAAGCTATTCTATAGGATGGAAGTCTTTCCAATGTGATGATGATTTGATCCCTCAACCCCAAAATAACACACTGTACAACATAGATTGGGTTTGCTGTGATAAAAGTGTCTAACAGCAAGCTCCAGGAGAAAGCTCACTGAAGAGTCATTAATAATACAGCTTTTTTACACAATGAAAGAGCAAGACACTTAACTACTTTTAAAAGCATGCTCAGGAGACTGACCTCTACAGTGGTGATGGAGCCTCCGTTCTGATGTGCTACTGTTGACTCCTGCCCTGTTACCACCGTGGTCACTCCGTCTGGTGACAATGGAGATACACTTGACAAACCATCTGCATCCAGGACAGGTACAGGGCTACCAGGGATAATACCAGCAGTTTTAGCTGCCAAGTCAATAGCACCTTTTATGAAACAAAAAAGCAAAAAACACATTACAAGCCTTTTCTTAAGGCAATAACTTTGTTGTGACTCATCTAAAATATGATTTTTTTTTTTAAATTGCCTAGAGTCAAAACCTAACACATGCAAAAAGTGAAAATGGCAACTATCTGATCAGCTGTTACCAGCTGTTACTCTTCATAAAGTGTAGCATTTCTTTCAGCTAAAACGTTTAATTTTTCTGCCCTGTACCAACATGTTATCAGGTATATCAAAACAGTTTAAAGAAACATCCCAGTTCTCCTCCCCTGCCCTTTCCTTCTTTTTTTTTCCTGCAAATTGTCAAGTATTTGGTTATGCAATTTCTAGAAATTTCCTATGGTTTACTAGAGTAGGTATAAAAACAACATAACCTTATTTTGTTACCTTGCCTCTAGCAGCCATTTAGACTCAATATGAAAACTTGATATTGTTGCAGGGTCAACCTCACCCAGATCTTTTAAAATCCACTTAAACATCTGAATGTCTTCCCATCACAGAGAATCCTCTAAGTAAAACATAGAGGCAGTCATTGTTTTCACCTCACTAATCATTCTAATTATGGGACCCATTCTTTCATTGCAAGATAGTATTTGCTTGGAGTACACTGGCGTGTTTTTTTCTTGTAGAATTCATAATCTCACATTAGTAGATAAGCTGTTTGTACGTTTCTTTCAAATATGTGACAACCCCTTTTCAAAGTGGTCTTACAATAAAACATCACAAAAGTGCTCAAGTTTGGTTACAAATTCTTGCTTTGCCTGCAGGTCAGACACAGCTAAAGAACCTAGTTCAGATTGTCCCACCACTGACTGCTCCCTTTCTGCAGTCACACAAAGCCACAGGAAGTAAGATATCATTAACACAGGTGTTTTCTTTAACTTCCAAAAGCACTAATGATTTTACCCAGGAAATAGAAACCAACAATGTAACACTGTACACACCACAACAGACCGTGACTCTCATTCTGTTTAAGAAATGACTTACTAGACAGATGGTTGGTAGCCTGGGTTGGAAGAACTTTGGGCACAATTGGACGAGAAACGGCAGCTTTCGTCAGTGAAGACTGGATTGGCCGAAATGAACCTCTCCCTAGGGTGAAGGATTAAGTACCTCTCAAGCACATGAAATCTAACATCTTTAAAGCAGAGCACAACACAGTTCAATGGAAGCAAACAAATTCCAAGCAGTAGCGAGCTCTGGGAATACAAATAGTGGAGATGACGAAACTAGACTTGCAGTAGCAATGCAAGTGAGCCAGTGCCTTATCACAAAAAGGCAACAGAAAGTGTTGCTGTGTTATTGAAGCTGCTTTCATTATTTTCAATTAAGATAACCTTAAGGGTCTCATGCTGATTTTGAGATTTAAGCCAACTTGGGGGATCATCTGTACTAACGAGTGTATGAGCAGAAAAGGACAAATGGGCGGTATATTGATTATAATGTATGAAATTTAAACAGTATCCCAGGTACTAGGAAAAGTCCATTATAACATCTAGACAAATGACTACACCCTATAGAAAAAAATTTCTTATCTAAGTAATTTGTTCCAAAATTTTGTCTCCTTGTAGAGAATTCCTTATTCTTCCCTGCTTTCAATACTGGGAAATGGAAGATAAAAAGTTCTATCATAATCATGACTTGTTTAACAACGATCTGGGATAACAATCCCATTATCCTGTAGGAAGTGACTCAAGCAACTGGTATTTACGCTCTGGTTTTGAAAGGATTATTTTCCTCTTTTTAGAAATTATTCCTTTATGCAGTTTTAAGGACACTTTCCAGTCCATCTCACGGCTGCATAAAAGTGATAGAAGATATGCAGACTCACCTGTAATGGATGAGTTGGATAAGATAGAAAAGGAGCAGACATGCTGGGACGGATTTCCAGATGGCCTGGGGAGCAGTGTTCTCTACGTGAAAGAAACAACAATAAACCAGAACATATTTAAACACAGAACGGAGGGCAAAGCTCATCTTCTAAGGCACAGAAGGGCATGATACCTTCCAGAATAAGCAGAGTATTTACATGGCATAACTGTCATGCAACAGACACAGCAATAAGGTCTGTGTAATCTTGAGAAAGAAGCTACAGATAGGAATCGTGTTTTCTCTGCAAACTACTACAAGAAAAAAATTCCACATGGACAATCTGAGAAACACTAATTAGAACTATATTCCTTTCTGATTATTCTTGCAGTAATTTTCAAATCTGTCACAGAACTACAGCAGTGATCTTAAGGATAGGATCTAGTCTGTGTGCAACTGATCTTCCATTACAATTAAACAAGGGTGAAGTAATGAGGCAGCTGTATAAACTTGGGAGCTCTTAAAACAAATGGAATTCCATAGATGAGAATATCTCGGTACCAAAAAAATAGTATGCATTTCTAGGTCTCCTACTCATACAGAGACAAAAGAGTATATTGACACTTGGTAGCTTTTTTTCCCCAAACAAGTTTCCATTATTTTGGTTTGAAATTTCTTTTATGTTCTCCACCTGCCACAAGTCCCTAGGACTAGCCTGTGGTTTCACAGTGGCATGTGCCTTTTTGCTGGGTTATCAGAGTACTCTAAGAGAGGTTAATGCCTGCCTACCACCAAAGTTCCATGACAAAAGGCTTCCATAAATCTCTTTCCACATCCGCTTTTGAAAAAATCATTGTTCTTTCGAGTAGTGTTGTGTTTTATTGCACTGTAGAGGTTTATACCCACCCCAGTTTAACAGCTGTTAGTGACTAGTAAGCAGGAAAACTTATCTAAAGGGAAATCTTGTTGCAATAGCACTGCCAGCTCTGAGAACGACATATCAAAATCCCACATGAACACACTGCTTATGCATCAGAACCAGCAGGCCCAAACAGCAGAACCTGCTTTCAGATGAGGGGCTTTTTCACTTTTTTAAACCACCTGATGCACTGGACTACTACCATTGCTGACACTCCTCATGTAAGGAATGTAACATGGCTGATTACAATACAGACTAGAATTCTCATTCCTTCCTATGTTCAGCTTCACTTTTCCAGTGGATGAGGGCAGTTCAGTGTTTTATTTCAGTTAGGTGCAAATCATGATAGCCTTACTGATACCTATTCAGGAAGCAAAATAGGCATTTCACACTTTGCCAATTGTTCTGACCTGTACTACTAACGGCTTCCGCAAGTGCCTGTTCCTTAACTTCCTTGGCTTTGGCAAGAAGAAGTCAGACTGCATCTGGACAAGAACAGGAAATGCATTAGAAATTATTTTAAGCATGCAGGCACAGAATAAATTATAGCCCTCAAACTCCGTTTTTCAATAAAGTTGTAACTATTAAAATACTGTGTTTGGTTTCAGACAGTAGAATATTCTTTCTGCTAGAGTAGGAAAATTTTCCACTAGGAATGTATTTTTTTTCTTCTTGCTTTATGGAAATAAAGCCTTCTCCCAAAAAAGCCATTTCACTACTTAACTACTGCAGCTTATTATGATTGTATATAGAAAAATGAGTATTTGAATTAAATACAGCATTGAGGTTGCAGCAAAACTAGCTGCACGGTAAGACAGATACCAGTTTTGCTAAACCTGGCAAATATATTTGCTGAAGCAACTTAATTAGAGAGTGAACCAGCTTCATCAGGCTGTGTGATGGCATTCAGATTCAGGTCTGAAGAGGTGATGTCACTTCAAGGCATATAGTCAAAATCTGACTGATCTCAGCTAATACAATGTTATGTTTGAGCATCACTAGAAGCACTGCTTCACAGGGAAGCCCATACTTTCTGACGAATCAAAAACCCCTTGTAATACCTATTGGATGCTGGCTCAGGCACAACACGCTACTTTTTTCATTATCTCACTTACACTGATTGTGTCTAAGTGCTGCCGGAAGGTCAATTCTGCTTCTTTGCTAGGCAAGAACAGTTTCCCATGGCGGCTGTTGGGTGGTAGAGTGGTAGGAACTGCAAAGAGTCCACCATCCACATCAGTGCTTCCAGAACTTGAAGGACCAGCCACCAAGAGAGGTCTAGGGAGGTTTCTCAAACCTAGAAGATTTTAACAGCAATTTCAATGAAGCAAAGTGAAAACAAAAAGAAAGTAACTATTTAGTAACTGAAGGATCATACAGAGAGCTGGGACTTATGGATTCTGGCCCTGCCACCATATGTTTGTGATCTCAAATAATGAAACTCTTGATACTTCAGTTTTCCAACCTGCAAATTGACAGTTGATCAGCTTGCTTCACAAGGACACTGCAAACATTCACCTGCTTTGAAATCCTCAGAAGAAGAGGGTTAAACGCAATTTTACACTACTAAAGAAACTAGAATTTAAGCACCCAGTTTTATTCCCACACAGACTGTATTAAGCAGTTTATCTGTTCAGCTTGTAGATTTGAGGGCCCTTCCCACTAAACAAACTATATATCCACCGTCCCTTTTGTAGCGGAAGACAATTACAAACACAGGCTTATTCTACAATGTTTATTTTACACTCCCTCCTCCACCCACCCATCCCATGGTAATTCAAAGTTTAACCCCAATGAATTGATTCTGGTGAGAGAGAAATGAAAGAGCAGGGATCAATTTACCAAAACACCTTCCAAAGGATGGACTTAGAAATATATTTGGCACATTGAAATAATGGCATCTGGTCTAAGTAAAACTTCTCCATCTACATTTAACTTTAAAAAATATTGTAGGATTTCACAGTGCTGTGCCCACTCTACAGGCATCCAGCTAGGATGAAAATCAGTATTGTTAGTGAAGTGTACCTGCTTCTTTTCTGCAGAAGCGTTCGCTGCACATGCAACACTGGGTTTTGTTACAATGGACAGTAACGGCTATTTTCACTCGTATTGCACCCATAATTGCCATGGTACTCCAGCCTCTACTGCTGGGCTGGAGATCTCAGCTGGGAGGCAGCAGGCACCTGACTCACCCAGAGGGGGAAGAAGCAAAGCAGGAAAGGATCCTCAGTCATGCCTGCTGCCTCCTTGGGCACAACACAATACAGCACAAGCCTGGGCCACCCTAATGCAGAGAGAGGTATACGCAACAGTATTCAAGTAGTGTTCTGAAGAACAAATTTTATTTACCTAACAAAAAAACCTGCAGGTTTTATTAAGTTAAGGTGAAAATACCTGACTTGTTTGGGTATCCGTTTGACATGCTGGAATGCCACTACCTGAGGCCTAAGCTGAGTGCATTACCCCAGGAAGCACCGCCGAGAAACTAAACTAATTAACTAGGTAGAATGTTGTACTGAACACACTTTTACTGCTCCTCTGTTCAAGTCAAACAGCTCAGCTGAAGCCAACTTTGGTACTGTACAAAAGCAGGAATAAATAGTGTATATTTTTTACTTCCTGACTTTGCACTAAAAAATATGTGCTTCATTATAGTATGTTAAACCATAGTGCTACACAACCCTACTTGTAATTCAGTGATGTGAATCAAAGATTAACATGGACAATTGTATTTGGTTTTGAATCCATGAAGCTCTATGTAAACAGAACAGGTATCTGTTTCTAGGGATCAGATACAAACTATTGCTATCTTCTTGCTGTTTCTGTTTGGTGTCCTCAGCAGATGATACTTACCCTTACTTAAAATGCTTCAGAAACGATTTTCAAGGCATTAGGGAAGCATAAACTCAACCTCATAAAAATGAATGTCGCAAACTAAGGAAGTTTGATACTTCTTGCAAGTCTGACTTAAAAAGATATGCCCTTCAAGCCTGTGTATCTCACTGAAATGTAACAATTTATCTGTTTGATCTATTAACTTACTGGCTTTTTCCTAGATATTTAAGTATGTCCTTGTCTGCAAGTAAGTGCAGTGAAGCATTAGACAAAGATGAAATTGCCATTTTAAAATGAAAACCACACTGAGCACCTAGTATGTTTTACAGCATGAGTTAAATTGCTCGTGGTCTGTTGCTGCTTAGAGCATGGGTGTGAGAAGCACAGCATAAGAATCACAATTGTACCCAGAAACCCTGACACCTCTGCAGACTTTATTTCTAAAGTCATAAAACATTGGCTGGCAAATGCAACTGTACCGAAGAATAGAACTGAAATTCTTGGTCTGCATGCCTAGGGCTCACAAGTTACCTTCTATTAAAAGAAAAGGTAATTCATAATAATTCTGTATTTTATAATGGCAGAATGGCACATAAAATTTTCAGTAATTATTTTATCAAAACACTTTACACCATATATTTACTATCTTGCTCAGTAAGCCTTCACTCTCTTGAAATCCCATACCCTGTATCAGTCAGCTCCTAACAAATGTCACTTCTGTCAGGGTGACTCCTGAGAGTTCTGGATTATAAACTGTATTATTGATGTGCATTGTTTTTCAAGATTCCAGGAAATACTGAATTTAGGACAACACTAAAAACAAATTAAGACATACCAATATTCTGAAACAGTTAAGCTCATGAGAGTTCTTACTCTCATTCTCCCAGTGTTACGTTACTGGGATGTACTCATCATGGTATGAGGTCCGATCTCTTGAAATGAATTTTTATGAATACTCACCTGAGGAGCTGGAAGCAGCACCAGGAGAAAAAGTCTTGTTGTTGCGAAGGGCAGATTGATTTCGTGCACAACCTGGACTCCTGGTGCTGATGGCAATCACCTTTCCCGGAGGAGTCAGTGACTGCTCCTCTTGAGCAGGCTTTATAGGTGACGTGGCAACAGAGCTCATCTCAGGCATCTAAAAATGCATGCACATTAAATGCGTATTGTGTACTGTTACAACAAATGTATTGTTAAACTCATTCTACTTAGGAAGCTTAAAAAAAAAAACCTGACATACTACAATATCTTTAAGTACTCGTAACCAATACCTTTGTGTGCGTGTGTAGTGAGCAGCTGAAATTCCCTTTCTGTGCATTTAGCAGTGTTAAATGTCATTGGTTCAATATCATTAATGTTACAATCAGGTTAACACTCAACAAGCTTCACAGATTGTGCTGGACCACCGCAGGATTAAAGAAAAAAAAAAAAGAGGGGGGGGGGGGGGGGGGGGGTGTTAAAGACACAGATGTGTCACAGTAACAAAAAAGGTGGTGTTTTTAATTCAGTGGAAAACTAATTTTCATAAACTCTAACCACCCAGAGGGCTCTTCTCGTTGGAAGTACACCTCGACAAAAATATTTTACTCTTAACTCTAATCAAGTAGAGACAAATAATTTTGAAGTTTTTCCATCCCTTCTCCTATTTCATACTGTAACACAGCAGTAACAAGAGGCATATGGCAAGGTGCTTTACTAATCTTCCACGCCTATCCAGTTATTTCATTACGTTGTTTAAACGCTTTTCTAGAAAATGCTCCCTTTTTAAGGAATCTGTGTGCAACCACAGGCATAAAATTACCACCTACACTTGACTGCAATGCAATTTGCTACAGTTGGTTTTATGCTGTAATCTTCGTTTAAAGGAATGAACCACAGCAAAGTTGGCCATTTTTGGCTTTGTTACAGAGCATCTTGAGAAAATAGCAGGGATCTAGACAACCAATTCTTCCTTTGTTAAAGTACCCTCTGGCAAAAATATTATGGTTCCTGTCATTATTTGATGAAATGCAGAGGATTTAAAGAGACAATACTTTCAGAAAGTCTACAGTACTTTCAATTAGGCAGTAAATATCCTCGCCTGTTGAATATGTATCAGTCCCATGACATTCATTGCCACAGGAAAACCACCTCTTTCTGAAACACAGCTGGTATAAAGTGGTATGTGACAAATAAAAGGAAAGGTTATGTTACTTCTTTTCATTGGAATGTACGATATGGTACATATCTGAAGGAACGCCATTATTTTTCAGGAGCACTATGCTACTTTGATTAAGACACCAAGAGTGCTGAAGTGACAGGAAAACACTTGCAAATAATAACTACTGGGTTTTTTCCCCTCTTCTATTCCTCTCCCCCCCCAAGTCTAAGGAGATGTCCTTCTTTCTAGTTCGTGATTGTTTAATCATGACATCCTTGGCTGTCACTTGTCACCAGAAGTAAAAGCAGATGCCAAAAGAGGAGACATTGTCACAGATCTGTGAGATGTCAGACCAAAAGTCTTTATAGCTTAAACAAAGTCTGTATCTGGAGCTGTATCTGAGAAAAGATGGTTTTAGATCTGTAAAATCCTACATTCTCTGTCTGTAAAAATCAGGATCAAAAGGAGCTTCAGAGGGGGGGTTAAGTCTGCACCAACAAAGAAAGATGAAAGAACTATGTGTGTTTGGGAACAGTGGTACATCTGCATCCTATATTGGAATATGATGCAAGTGGTATCTTTAACTCATCGTATCTCCATCACAGGAATTCAGTCAGTTCTGCTGAATTCAGTGTCTTTTTGTTCTTACTAAGTTTCAGTTGGTTGCGCTAGGTGAATGGCTGCCCACGTATCATAGGGGCAGATCTTAAACACTGGTTAAAAAGCACAAGAAGCAAGTTCATTCCCAGTTAACTGCCTAAGGAAAAAGTTATTTTTCTGGGTCTGTTAAACAACTATCCTAGAGTCTTGGAACTTTTACAAAAGTTACTAAGGCAGGCTCAGTTACATTGGCTACGCCATCCCAAAGGAAAAAATTCTTCTCACACTTACTCTTAGTCTATCTTGAACTACATAAACACTGGAAATTAAGGGTTGCAGTTTTCACATGGAGTATTAATCTCATCTAGGCTCCCTCTGACAACAAGGCTCCATTTCCCACAAAAGGTTGGACCAGATGATCTTCTAAGGTCTCTTCCAACCTGGGCTGTTGCAAGGTTCTATGAACCTGAGAGAACAGAAAGCACCTACTTCACCTAACCTCATGACTGATTTTTTCAGTAGTCACATTAAATGCTCACTGTAATACCATTGAGACTCACAGCAAACCAGAAAACTACAAGGTAGTGTAAAAAGCAAATGCAGCATATTGAGGAAAAGTCCACTCTGTAGGCAAGCCAAGTTGTGTTGTTTGGGTTTTCTTTAAACACAGGAATCTCCAAGATCTTGACAAGGCTGGTCATTGATTTACTATGAAAACAGAACGGGGCAATTATTGCCCAGATGAAATAGAAGTTTAGCAACTGGAGCATGAACAAGAGCTACTTACTAGTTTGGGATTGACTTCAGTAGAGATAAGTTTTAGAAGGCAGTTTAGGAGTCTCTGCTTGTGAAAGGTGGTACATGCAGGAACAGCACTTGACTCCAATGTTTGCTCCCTAGCATCCTGGGTTTCTGGCTCCAAGACAGCCAACCAGTCATATTCCAGCTGCAATTTGTTCGGTTTGCCCATCATGAGGTAGACTTCAGCCAGCGTCAGGCTCTCAGAAGTTCGTAGACTCCATCCTTCTTCTCTAACCTGTTGAGAGAGCCGGCTTGGGTCATCCTTGAGAGACTTTGAACTAGATTGTCCCTGAGGTGGAGGTGGAAATGAGGAGCCCAGCTTCTCTTGAGAATCCTCCATTACTGCATCTGTTATATCCTTGGTACACACATCAAGCTGTTGGCCCTGGCTGTGGCTAGCCTGAGTTTCATATCCGGATGAGCCACTGCTGGGTGAAGCCACACCACATCTCAGTAGCTGTGAATACGAGTCAGATGTCTCTGTGCTCCTCCCGCTTGGAAAAGCCACAGGAGAAGTATCACCAGCTGCTGGAGTAGAGTCCTTCCCATGCAGTTTGTCTGTGCAAGAACATTTCTCTGGGACAATCAGGTCCTGACAGGACTTCATGTACCGTGGGAATGGATCGAGCAGAGAGAGCTCCTCCACATCAGGGATCTTACTGCAAGCACAAGCTGTGCTGCACAATGGTAGCACAGTTGCTTGGTCACTAGCCAGGGCCTCCCTGCCCTCCACACAGAAGGCCACTGAGCTCAGCTTTTCATTGTTCCCTCCTGGATCTTGAAGTCCAGAAGGCGGTTTTTGGAGAGAATTAGTGATGCCAAGATTTGAGGCTGTTCCTTCCACCAGGCCAGTTTCTGGGGCACCATCTTCAGCGCTTGCAGAAACTTCAGCTGTGGGCTGAGAGGTTCTGCTTGACTCTGCAGTGCTCTCTGCCCTTCCAACACCCTTACCTTCTGTTCCCCGCGTGTATTTTAGCTGTCCCCTAGCTGTCCCCTGACCACTCTGTATGCCTAGGATTTGCGCAGGGGGTAGTAAGTGAGAGTCTTTCGTGTTCTGTTTGCATTTGCCAGTTTCTTGCCAATGCACTGTGCAGAAAGCCTTGGAGTGGACCACTCTGGCTACCCCCGGTAGTGGAGTGAGTGTACAATTCTCTCCTGGAAAGAGATGAAGCATCACTTTCTCCTCTGAGAAGCTGCCTCTTGTTTCTGAGTCTCTGGAGTCTTGAAGCTGCCGTTCTTCTAGTGTTTTACGCTAAAAAAGATATGTCAAAGAATACAACAATCATCTGCCCCTTCGAAACAAGCATGTGGTAGCCTATTTTGCAAGTTAAAAAAAAGTAGCTGATCAAGTACATGTTATCTATTCAGCATAGATGTAAAGACTCTATAATCAGAAATTAAGTCCTTCTGTGGTGATAAGGACTACACTGAACACCTACTACAAGCACAAATCAAATCTCTGTTCCACACAAAATTACTTATCTCTGCTTCACACACCATTGTAATCGTAAAAAAATTCAACCAACTAACAAACCCCAACAAAAACAAACAAAAAACCCCAACATCACTGCACACCAAAATAGACTCCCCTTTCTGTGCAGCAACCTCCATCTTACATGTTTTGACATCCTTCTAAGTTTCAAGTGCTATGCTGCTACTTCTTCCAAGCTCACAAATTAAAAAGAAAAGCCTGAATTAGAGGACTAAAAACAGGATACAGCATACCAGTCAACAGGAGAACAGAATGGCTGTGAACTCACAAATCCTTCTACTCCATGGATCAAAGTTCAGAGTAGGGCTATCTCTAACGTTGTACACCTTAGACAGCGTAGAGATACATAACAGGTAGCAGCAGCTACCTAGACAAGAAGCTTAAGCTTCCATTTGGTGAAACTGCATAAAGCAAGTGGAAAGATCTGTCCTTTACCTCTTTGCTGAAACTCAAAACAAAACAGTTATTATGCAGGCTTCTATGGTGGTCACCCATCTATAATGAAACAAGACTAGGCTCACTGTTTAAGGAAATCAAATAAAGGTAGGGAGCTTAATTTATTACTAACTAGCTTTTCAGAGGATCATAGTAGAGAAGAGTTGAGGTAAGAGTAGAGTATCATGGGATTTCCCATGAAAGGCTCCATTAGTGACACTGAGATACCAACCTCTAATTTCCTAAGCATGGGCTGGTAAATTTATGAGGTAGAATCACATTTCCGATGCAAAAATGAACTTAGAATACGAAGGGAATTGCTCCCAGGACACAGCATACAGCACAGACTAAGCAGAAAAAGGATACAATACGCACTTCATGGAGAGCCCACTTCTGCTTCAGGAATTCAATGAGGCTGGAGACCTTCCGATGCAACTCCACGATCATCCTGTATACAAGATGAACAAAGCAAGGGAACAGAGGAAAAATGTCAGCAGAAGTTCAAATCGCAGCCTTGATGCTAGAATGGGAATTAAGGGAAGAAACTGTCATTCTGTAATACAACCACGGAGAACACATCTACCACTCCCAAGCTTTACGAAAAAAAATCAAGAAAAACAAAACCATGTTATCTCACAACTTAAAATCTGGGTAACTCACAGCTGAGAAAGACCTAAAAGCCTACCTGATTGTCATGATTCAAGAAACTAGTTTTTCCAGGTGGAAGAAGATAGGAAAAGATGCCAAGATTCAGCTAAACTGCAGAAGTGCAGGCAAGGCACAAAGCCACCACATGAAGTATAGAAAGAAAGAGAAAAAGGGGCACCCCCTCCCCAACATTTACTTTTTGGTCTCAAAGAAGTTTACAAAAGAAACCTAATGCTAAAAATCTTCATTCTTCCTGCATGATCTTTGGTCATTATACTGAAGTACTCTATTTGAAAGAACAATTGACATCACAGAGGCCTCGTGTTTTCTGCCCTGAGTTTTGGACTAAATGTAAGTACTAGGATGAACAGCCATTGATGATGCTGAAACAACAGCACCAACTACATTTTGCAGGGATGAAATTAAGCTACAAACACCTCCCTTTCTGTTAGTACCACTGTGTTGCAGTTGACATGTTCAGAATCTTAGTGCAGATGCCTCTGACCATTGTTTTACTTCTCTCCCCTGTGCCTCCATCTCATGGCATGTTCAATATAAATTTTTGTAGAACTAGTGCTGAATATCTCCATTTTACTTGCACTCTGCTCTGACAACTGGGTGTAAATGGCACAAAGTATATTAATCTCCAAGTCCAGCAGCTCCCATCATTACTCAAATTAAAAGACATAAAGAACAATGGCAATCTAATTTTTAAGTCTGATATCCCATGTTTACAACAATCATGTACTCTGGTTGGACAAAGTCTTCAGAATAAGTACATTTAGGCAAACCGCATTATCAAAGATGAACTGCCCAGGTGGCAAAGAAAACCCTGAAGAGAAAGGAAGATGCCAGAATGCTGCTCATATATTTTTCTGTTGTATTGTGACCATTAGAATCGGTTCTTCATTACCTAAGCCGTGGATTCTGGGCAAGACTCTGTACTCGAGCCCATGCATGATTATTTCGTGGCTGCAACTCCACAGGGACCTTGAGAGGAAGACGTACTGGCTTCTGGTCCTCTTCATCACTAATGCCTGAAGGGAGATGAAGCACAAAGGGCATGGGTCAAAGCAAGGACAATTCAGTCAGAACACTATACACGGCGGGGGCGGGATTTAAAAAAAAATAAAAATCACACAGTTGAACTGAAGAAGGTAAAAAAAGTCTAAAATGCTCAATGCTAACCAACATACTACTGCTTATTCACTGGCACAAGGGACTAAACTTTGCGTATAGTGAAAGCACAACTGGTAATGCAGTAGCAATCTTGTCTGGTGTAGCTATTTCCTTTTCAATTTATCTAGTGACATATTCCAAGACTTAGAGAGCTGGGTGGGTCCTAATGTTATTCAGATTATACAAGAAACAGGATAGGTAAGACAATAGGGACATATATCTGTGCCCAACACAAATCTGAAATAGCACATATTCCCCTGCCAGTGATATACACATCAAAACAGGCCTACTCTCACTCATATTCTTCCAACCATCTGTTAAAACCATTTCACGTTCCAGCGTCTCTTTCTTACCATCTGGATCACAGAGTTTCTTCAAAGCCCTGCACATTGGAGCTTTGATACGAAGGTTTCTGCCTTTGTAACGAACAGTCGTAGCCCTGAATGCATTGAAAGAGAAGTATTTACAGGCACCATTAACAAAAGTTTGTGAATACATACGTATTAGGGACACAGAGAGAAATACAATCATGGCTATAGGAATGAACAAAGAAATGTAAGGGTTTGCAGTGAAGATTCACAAGAACATTCAATCTTTTGTATGACCTTAGTTTTCATTATACAAATGCTACTCTTGTGACCCTTCTCTTCCAGACTTTCACAGAACACTGGGATGTCCACTTAGGGAGGGACTGCTGTGTTCTAAAGCAGACCAGAATTATGTTACTTCAGTTGAAGAGTACCCTCAGAGACAGCTTCTCCATAAATGGCAACTGGTTTTGCTTTAGTCTCCTCTTTATACTCCTAATTCTTAATTATGGAAAGAAAAAGTGTAAAGTTTTTGAAGAGTCTTCCACTCTGGAACATCAATACCACGTGTTGCAGAAATGAGGTCCAACAGTTTGTGCAGCAATCTGAACACAGTAACTTTTACAGTACAATTTCACTGGCTTTTAGATTCAATACCGCATTAAGAGCTATAAAGATCCTTAAAAGAGGCCATTTTTGTTTTCACAGAGTGGAACTGTTTGATTTCTTCACTCAGTCAGCCCTATTTTCTTTTTAGAGACCTAAAAAGCAGGCATTGAGACAAACAAGGTTACTGATTGCAGTGTTTATTACCTAATACTTCAAGCAATAAGGATCAGCTACCATAGAAGCAGCAGGGTTGAACACAAGTCTTTGCAAGTAAAATGAAAGAAATTATGGAAGAATTATCCTACAGCAGAATCTTATTTTTTTCTATGCTGTAAGGAAGACAACATCAGGCAGAAAGAGCACTTGTCTACACTGCTAAGAGGGAAATTTGCAGAAGGGCAGCAGAAGTGAAGTCAGATCTGAGAAGATGGAGTTGATGATGTGAACGGCTCAGAAATTTCAGTTACGAGGCTGTGAAATTCTACAGATTCAAAATATCCCAGGGCTAGAAGGGCAGATTTCCTCCATCTGCACTGAGCTACCAGAAGCTAGAGGGAATATGTTAGCCCTCACTCTTTCTAATGGACTCTGACAGAGACGTAGTGATGGCTCAACTAATGAAAAAAGAAGGCTCTCAAGTGCTGTAGAGAAACTAGCAATAGTACTACTTAAGAAAAAATAAAAAAGACCCGAGAGCTACTTGCCTGCTTTTTAAACAGTGCTTCCTATTTCCACGTCTGCAACAGCAGACAACACTATGGCTGCTATGACACAAGCATTGTTTTACCCTTCCCCTTTCAACTTAACTTGAATCGTTGGGTCCTTGAATGTGTCAAAGCAGCATGTCCCACCAAGTACAATGATCAATCTCTGCCAGTGGAAAGATTCTTAGAGGAGAGCACAGGAACATTTGCAGGTATCTAGTCAATGACATAAGGTAGCAATGAAAGGTAAAACTTCCGCCTGGTCATTGCAATGGACACCTTAGCCTTAATGCATGAGGCTCATATCTCTTGCCATTATACGCTTCTTGTCATTATATTGAAGTGCAGATATGATTTTATCAGAAAATCAGCATTTTTTAGAAAATAAATCTCCTGAAAAAGGTTTCATCATATGCAGCTAGCACCCTTCATTTTTTTTAAATGTGTAAACAAACCAAGTTTCAGTACAAGTGAGGATGAGATCAGTATGAATCAACCCAAACTGACTTACGTCAAGTTAACAGGGACTGCAATGTGTAAAGACTGGAAACTCAACTACAAATTCTGTTGCTCTCAAATTCAGCTGGTCAATGTTTGGACAACTTCCCTCTTGGGTCTGAATCTTTAGGTGGGGAATCTCCACTTTTCTTCATGACTCCAAACTTTGGTCTCAGTCAGCAGTCAGAAGCAACAGCCTAGTATAAAAGTTCCTGGTACAAAACCTGAAGGATTTCACAGAACCTAGAGAATTTGCAGTAAATAAAAACTCTAGATACATATTACATTTCTTTGTCCATTATTATTTCCTCCAAGAACAGTAACCGAAAAAACAGCTGAAGTCTTAAACTTTTACTACAGCTTCTAGAAATCTCTCTTCCTGTTACATAGTTTTACGCTAAAGTAACACATCCTCATGATTCAAAACAAATACCTTTTGCCTTTAACTACAGGGATTCAATGAAAGCTACATTTACTCTATTACCACTAACGCTGTTCATCACAGTAAGAAATTTTAAAAAGCTCATGTTGAGATGACAGGATGCATGAATGCACTCAACCACTAGAAAATGCAAAGTCTGGGAATGTGACGGAATGGTTGTGTGGAAAACAATGCTGCTGCATGAACATGCCAAAATGACTGTGTTTCTTGTTCTTGCAAGGAGTTAATTACAGCACTACAGCAATCAGAACTGCTGTAATGATTTCCTTGCTTAGTGAAGACATGCCTAGATGTTCCCTCCTGTTCTAGTGGAAAACAGTTTCATAATAGCCTCATATAAAATCTACTAAAGCCAGTGAAAAGAAATCCAGTGATTCAATGCACCTTGAAACAAGTTGCTAAATTGCAAATTTACACTACTTTAAGACAGCAATTCTTTTGATTACTTGTGTGAGCTGATACTCTCCTCCTGCATCTTCATTCTAGCTAATGCAACAAGTTTTTATCAACTGTGCCCTTGAAGTAGATGCATGCAAGTGAAGAGTCATAAATAGCACCATTATTATTATTACTTTTGACAGTGTAAGGGTTTAAGTGAAAAGGGGGTTTGTGGGGAGAAACTTTATTACTTCTTAGATTAACTGATACGACTATATAAGACAAGACAAGCTTTGTGGAAATTGTTCCATCATGTGACTTGAAGTTGACTGAAAGAAGGGCCTGAATGCTCAAACGACTACTTGATCCACCTAAGAACAACTAAGTTAATTTGATCAAGCAAACAAAGGAGGAAGAAAAGCACTGCTGTTCATTTTTCCTGTTTGCTATTTCTCTTAAAGACCCTAACTAGTTAGTCATAAAGCATTTATTATTGGGTCGGGCCTCCTGGCAGTTGCTCCTGATCAATTCTCTACCACCTTGGGTTTCAGATATCCACGATCTGCTACCACCACAGAGCAGCTCAAAACTTAACAACAGATCAGCATCATAAGCATTTGTAGTTGTGCTTAAAAGG